>NW_026739562.1:3641640-3679997 GCF_022355385.1 Mustela nigripes | reverse complement strand
TCCATGTGCACTAGAGAAGAATGTGTATTCTGTTGCTTTGGGATGAAATATTCTGAATATATCTGTGATGTCCATCTGGTCCAGTGTGTCGTTTAAGGCCTTTATTTCCTTGCTGATCTTTTGCTTGGATGATCTGTCCATTTCAGTGAGGGGAGTGTTAAAGTCCCCTACTATTATTGTATTATTGTTGATGTGTTTCTTTGATTTTGTTATTAATTGGTTTTATAGTTGGCTGCTCCCACGTTGGGGGCATAGATATTTAAAATTGTTAGATCTTCTTGTTGGACAGACCCTTTGAGTATGATATAGTGTCCTTCTTCATCTCTTATTAAAGTCTTTGGCTTAAAATCTAATTGACCTGATATAAGTATTGCCACTCCTGCTTTCTTCTGATGTCTATTAGCATGGTAAATTCTTTTCCACCCCCTCACTTTAAATCTAGAGGTGTATTTGGGGTTAAAATGAGTTTCTTGGAGGCAACATATAGATAGGTTTTGTTTTTTTTATCCATTCTGATACCCTGTGTCTTTTGATTGGGGCATTTAGCCCATTAACATTCAGGTTAACTACTGAGAGATATGAATTTAGTGCCATTGTATTGCCTGTAAAGTGACTGTTCTGTATATTGTCTCTGTTCCTTTTTGATCTACCACTTGTAGGCTCTCTCTTTGCTTAGAGGACCCCTTTCAATATTTCCTGTAGAGCTGGTTTGGTGTTTGCAAATTCTTTCAGTTTTTGTTTGTTCTGAAAGCTTTTAATCTCTCCTTCTAAGATTTTATTTATTCATTTGAGAGAGATACAGTGAGAGAGAGCTTGAGAGAGGAGAAGGTCAGAGAGAGAAGCAGACTTCCCATAGAGCTGGGAGCCCGATGCGGGACTCAATCCCAGGACTCTGGGATCATGACCTGAGCGGAAGGCAGTCGTCCAACCAGCTGAGCCACCCAGGCGCCCCTTAATCTCTCCTTCTATTGTCAATGATAGCCTAGCTGGATATAGTATTCTTGGCTGCATGTTTTGCTCATTTAGTGCTCTGAATATATCATGCCAGTTCTTTCTGGCCTGCCAGGTCTCTGTGGATAAGTATGCTGCCAATCTAATATTTTTACCATTGTTTGTTACAGACTTCTTTTCCCAGGCTGCTTTCAGGATTTTCTCTTTGTCACTAAGACTTGTAAATTTTACTATTAGGTGACGGGGTGTGGGCGTATTATTGATTTTGAGGGGTGTTCTCTGCACCTCCTGAATTTTGATGCTTGTTCCCTTTGCCATATTGGGGAAATTCTCCCCAATAATTCTCTCCAGTATACCTTCTGCTCCCCTCTCTCTTTCTTCTTCTTCTGGAATCCCAATTATTCTAATGTTGTGTCGTCTTATGGTGTCACTTATCTCTCAAATTTTCTCCTTATGGTCCAGTAGCTGTTTGTCCCTCTTTTGTTCAACTTCTTTATTCTCTGCCATTTGGTCTTCTATATCACTAATTCTTTCTTCTGCCTCATTAATCCTAGCAGTGAGAGCCTCCATTTTTGATTGCACCTCATTAATAGCTTTTTTAATTTCAACTTGGTTAGATTTTAGTTCTTTTATTTCTCCAGAAAGGTTTTTTATCTCTCCCAGAGGGTTTCTCTAATATCTTCCATGCCTTTTTTGAGCCTGGCTAGAACCTTGAGAATTGTCATTCTGAACTCTAGATCTGACATATTACCAATGTCTGTATTGATTAAGTCCCTAGCCTTTGGTACTGCCTCTTGTTCTTTTTATTTGTGGTGAATTTTTCCACCTTGTCACTTTGTCTAAGTAAGAGTATATGAAGGAGCAAGTAAAATACTAAAAGGGTGGCAACAACCCCAGGAAAATATGCTTTAACCAAATCGGAAGAGATCCCAAATCGTGAGGGGGGAGAAAGGGGATAAAAAGAGTTTCAGAAAGAACGAAAGAAAAGAAAAGAATTTAAAAAAGAAAACGAAGAAGGAAAAGTATAAAAAAGAAAAAAAAATATATATATATATTAGATAAACGTTAAAACCATTAACGTTAGTTAAAAAACGTTAAAAAAGAAAAGGGTAAAAGTTTAAAAAAATTTTAGCAGAAGAGGAGAAAAAAAATGAAAAAGAAAAAAAATTAAATTAATTGCAAGACTAAAGAATCATAGGGAGAAAGCCATGAGTTCAGTGCTTTGCTTTCTCCTCCTCTGGAATTCTGCTGCTCTCCTTGGTACTGAAATTGCACTCCTTGGTAGGTGAACTTGGTCATGGCCAGATTTCTTATAGATCTTCTGGGGGAGGCGCCTGTGGTAGTGCTTCTCAAGTATCTTTGCCCCAGGCAGAATTGCAACCCCCCCCCTTACCAGGGGCCGAGCTGAGTAATCTGCTCAGGTTTGCTTTCAGGAGCTTTTGTTCCCTGAGCGCTTTCTATAGAGTTCTGGAGGGTGGGAATACAAATGGTGGCCTCCTTGTCTCCAGCCCGGAGGAGCCGAGAGCCCGGGGCCCCACTCCTCAGTGTGCCCTCAGAGAACAGTGCCCAGTATCTCCTGTCTGCTTGACCTCCGGCCCCACTCCGAGCTCACCCAGCCTGCGACCGGTTCAAGGTAACCCCAACCTGTGAGCTTACTGTCAGCTCTGTCTCTGTAGCCGGCTTCTCTGTTCTAATACCTGCAAGCTCTGTGACACTCAGACACCCCTGATCATTCTGTGACCCTGCAGGACCTGAGGCCATGCTGACCCTGCGTGGGCTTTACCCCAGTTTAGCCTCTGGAGCGATGTACCTCAGTGGAACAGACTTTTAAAAGTCCTGATTTTGTGCTCCGTTGCTCTGCTGTTTGCTGGGAGCCAGTCCCTCCCCCTGGGGTCTATCTTCCTGTCGCTTTGGATTCACTTCTCCGCCAGTCCTACCTTTCAGAAAGTGGTTGTTTTTCTGTTTCTAGAATTGCTGTTTTTCTTCTCTTCGATATGCCGATGGATTTGTAGGTGTTTGCAATCTTTAGATAAGCTATCTAGCTGATCTCCTACCAGCTGAAGTAGTTTCAGCCTGCTACTTCTCTGCCATCTTGACTTCTGCCTCTTCTGCCCATTTTTTGATGTTATTATCTGTTTTGTGTGTGTTGAGTTTGAGGAGTTCTTTAAAGATCTTGGATATCATCCCTTTGTAGTGTCATTTGTGAATATCTTCTCCCATTCTCTGGGTTGCCTCTTTGTTTTCTTGACCATTTCCTTTGCTGTGCAGAAGCTTTTGATCTTGTTGAAGTCCCAAAAGTTCATTTTCAGTTTTGTTTCCTTTGCCTTTGGAGACGTATCTTAAAAGAAGTTGCCATATATATATATATATATATATATATATATATATTTTTTTTTTTTTTTAAGATTTTTTTGTTCATTTGAGAGAGAAAGAGTTGGGTGAGAGCAGGATCAGGGGGAAGATCAGAGGCAGAGAGAGAAGTAGACTCCCCACTGAGCAAGGTGCCTTATGTGGCCAGATTCCCTGGACCCTGGGATCATGACCTGTGCCAAAGGCAGTTGCTTAACTGAATGAGCCACCCAGGTGCCCCGAGAGTGAAGTAATTTATCTAAGATCACACTGCTGGTGAGTTTCAGAGGCAGGATTGCAAGTCAACTTGTGACTCCCAGGCCTACAACTTTTATGTAAAAATTACATATTAAAAAGAATTTTTTTCCAGGGTTGTATTTCTCATTTTCTAAGCCTGTTTTTTTAGATCTTTCTACCAGTTCTTTGTCTTGCTACTTCCTGTCCCCTTGGTTCTTGCGTCCCTCTCTCTGGATTTTCTTTCCTTCTTCTTTGCCTTTCCTTCTTTTTTTCTTAAGTATTTACCAACAATCAAGTGCCAAGTGAAGTTAGCCAACTAAATCCCAGTGACAAAATGAGAGATAAATATCTTCATTTCCCTGCCCCAATGTTACCTCTTCCATGAAGCCCTCCCAGGTTGCTCCAATCATAAGTGATATCTCTACTGAACTGTCACAGACCTCTATTCGTCTTCATAGGGCTTTCTGTTTTTAAAGTAATCTTTATTCTCAACATGGGGCTCAAACTCATGACCTTGAGATCAAGAGTTGCATGCTCTAATGACTGACCTGGCTAGCCAAGTGCCCCAACCCTCATAAGGCACTTAACACAAACATGTCATTTCTTTCCTGAAAACTATACTGTGGTCATCTGAAAGGCCATGACAATGTATGATTCAGATTTGCCATCAATAGGACTGGTGTCTAGGACACGGTCTACAGAGTGAACAAACAAGATCAATGAAAACTGCAGACCCACTGATCAGGTAGTAAGGGGAAGGGGGAGAAAAATGTAGCATGATCACAGTAGGGCATGTGGCAGGGAAAAGAAGTTGTGGTTTGGAAGGAACAATATCATGGAAGAGAAAAAACAATATCCATGGGAGAAGAAAGAAGCAGCAGTTACCTATTGTAAGGGAGAAGACAGAGTTTGAATAACAAGAAGTGGCAGGGGGTCCAGTCTTCTTCAGAGAGTGCACACCAGCAGTGACACACAGATGGCCCTGATGTGCACACCTTTGTAGGAGAGAGGGTTTAAAGAAGAGAAAGAACAGAAAGGAATCGTGAAGGGCCAAAAGCAAGATTGTTCTTGAAACAGAGACCAAGTCTGATATCTTTTGTCACAGACAAACTTTAATTGTTGATCAATTGTGAAGCATCGCCTGTAAAGTTTCCCTGCTTTTCATCCTTTCCCTGGCAATAAGTGAATTCCGTTGAGTGGAGGTCCAGTGTGGACTTCTCCAACTCTCAACTCATTTCTTCATTGCCAGTCTGTAAACATAAAGAATTATCAGATACTCTATTTTGTAAATATATATATATATATATATATATATATATATATAGCTGCAAACATAAAAATAGGTAAGGCATACATAAGGTTCTTTAATGAAATGTTGTCCTGTTTTGCCTTTGGTTAAGGATGAACCTGTGACATAGGAGTTGCCGCACATCTATTCTAGATCATCTCCCCTCACAAATACTTCTATGACACTGTAAATTCACAGACTAGCTCCTCAAAGGCAGAGTCATTGTTTTGTGTCTGTTTTACTTTGTTGCTCTTGGTTTGTGTGTTTTTGTTGTGGTGGTGTTTGTGATTCGTTTCTACCACTCGCAGCTTCTCAGCACAGCATCTGGGGTATCTTGCTTAGAGCGCTCACAAAAAGAACAGCTACCACTATAGGTTTCTTTGCGATATATCAAGTTCTGTGGTAAATGTTTTGCCCGTGGGGTGGCTCTTCATCCTCACGATCTTCTTAGGAGATGGGTTCCACCAGTAGGCGAATTTTCTAGTTGATAAAGGAAATGAGATGCATTAAGGAATAGAAATAGGCACTTGTTGGGGCGCCTGGGTGGCTCGATGGGTTAAAGCCTCTGCTTTTGGCTCAGGTCATGATCCCAGAGTCCTGGGATCGAGCCCCACATCAGGCTCTCTGCTCAGAGGGGAGCCTACTTCCTCCTCTCTCTCTGCCTGCCTCTCTGCCTACTTGTGATCTCTGTCTGTCAAATAAATTTAAAAAAAAAATTAAAAAAAGAAAAGAAGTAGGCACTTGTAGTCACTCTCACTGACAGATGAGAAAACTAAGGTAGGAAGAGGTCAAGTAATGAAGTCAAAGCACAGAATTAATAAATGGAGGAACTGAGATTCAAACCCAGATGTTTCACCTTTCATTGATTTCTAAGGATTTCCCAAATATTGGCACTTAATGCATTTTGCGGTAGTAAGGCTGAGAAAACATTGCCTGTCAAATTCTTTACATGTAGACATTGCAAATGCCTAAGTAAGACTTAACACTAAAACATTATTTGTGTGTGTGGTTCTCTTCAGAATGTCCCATCTCTCTTCAGTATTTGCTTAATGACAGAAGATGTTTTTGAGATATGTTCTTTTATGGAACTCTGCGTGTTCTTTGGTTGGAGAGCTGTGCTCTTTTAAAGGAAGACTCAGTGTTAGGTAATGAATTTCCAATTATATATTAGCAATATGCCCACAAACAAATCATTATTTATATTACATGATTTACATTTTGCAAACCTCTTTCATTCTATACCCTCTTCTATGATGCTTCAGCTCTATTTTGAGTTAGTCAGGAAGAGGAATCATCACTAGAGTGCAAAATTCATTGCTATAGGACATTAGGAAATTGTTGAATTTCTGTGTGAGTCACAAGAATACGCACACTGGTGTCTGAAGCAATTGTTCCATTTTGAGTTTTGTATCATTGATGACACTTATTTGAGAAATTAAGTTCACGGGTGCAACCAGAGATCTGTACACGCTCAGTCTGCCGCTGTACACCACTCGCAGAATAGTGTAAAATAAAAGACCTGACAGATGTTTATTGTGGTGGCACTGCATCATTCTAAAATTAGATTAAGGTAAATCATCAAAGCTATGTGAACATGGCAGACAATTTTGTAATTTTTTGAATGTCAATTAAAAATGATGGTAATAAAAATAATAATTGTGGACTTGGAAAATTATCTTTTCTGGAGGTCTAAAAGAGCACTGTGATTATTCCAAACAACTGAGATATTAATCTTTTGCATTTGTAAAAGGTGTCTAGGTACATATTCCTTATCAGCCTCTGTATCCTGGCATAAGTCCACATAGTTTAAATTCAGAATTAAGTCTTTATAGGTTTCCTTTGCTATTCAGTTTGCTAATAAGGAATGCTATTTTCTTCTTCCTTGCCTGTTTATCTCAAATAATATTCCTGCAGAGCTGTGAGACTATTTCCAGCTTCCATCCTAGAAACGGTGAGCTAATTAATTAGAGGGAAATTTAGCCTGCCCCAAAGTTCATGGTGACTTTTTAGAATTCAGCCAAGTGAGTTGTCTCCTGGTGGGATAGATGAGAACATAGGTAAATCTTCGTATCTGTTGAGCATATGACCAACACCCTATATATTTGTGGAAGGATTAAAGTCCCTTCACTTCTCCAGCCTGGCTGGTGTATCTTAAATGCTTTAACATGGATTTACTTGGGTAAGTTATTTGCCCAAGACCACACAGAAAAGCAGCTTTATTAACCCTATCAGTCTTTGAATTCCTTGCCCTGGCTGAAGGTTTTTGTTTATTATTAGAAATTATTATTCTGGATACATTAAATCCTACATTAGGGGTCAGCAAATGTTTTCAGTAAAGAGTCAGGTTTTAGATTCCTATTGTTGAAGTAACTCACAAACAGTGGCTTAAAGAAACACATCTGTCCTCTTACTGTTGTTCTAGAAGTCAGAAGTTCTGAGACTTCAAAGGGACATTATTTCACCTACCATAGGCCAGATAGTTAATATTTTAGAGCTGCTTAACTCAGCTGTAGCTAATTTTTGAACAAATGGACATAGCTGTGCTCCAATAAAACTTTATTACCAAAACAAAACAAAGAAACAAAAACCTAACTGCCAGGATTTGGCAGGTAGACTGTAGTCTGATAACCCCTACCTTAGACACACATCATCTTGTATGGAAGCTCCTGAAAGATATTTCCTGTATTTTTTTTATAAGATTTTATTTATTTGACAGACAGAGATCACAAGTAGGCAGAGAGGCAGGCACAGAGAGAGAGGAAGGGAAACACACTCCCTGCTGAGCAGAGAGCCCCATGCGGGGATCGAACCCAGGACCCTGGGTTCATGACCCAAGCTGAAGGCAGAAGCTTTAACCCACTGAGCCACCCAGGTGCCCCTCTTATAATGTTTTAATAAGTAATAGACAGATACTCAATGGTTTAGAAGTCCGTACAGATTTTTGGGTTTGCTGTTCTAAGGAAAACTAATAGAAAAGGATTTTTTTTTTCTTCCCACTTAACTCTTTTCACAGCACCTACATCCTGACCTCAATATAAAATTAGCTTTTATGCCATAAGTCCTTCCTCTTTCCATAGATCCTGCAGAAGTACTCTCATGCAGATGGACCCTGGGAATCACTATTGACTCCTTTTTTTATTATCTGCATAATATAGAGCTGTTTTGAGAATAGTAATACCTATTGATAACCAGTTATGCATTTTTCAGAAGTCTCTAAAGATACAGGTAGGAAGAAATTATAGACTTGATATTAAAAAGTTTACTATTGCTTTTTTCCCTAAACTCTGAAACCTGAAGGAGTTTGGAACATGGCACAGATACCATGGAAGAACCATCTGCAGCCCATTTTTTTTGCCTCCTTGTATCAAAATGGAGATTCAATGTTTCAAGCAAAGTAGAACAACTCATCACTTGTGCTAATCATCTTTTGATCCTTGCCATGTGAATAGATTCATGATCTGACATTTGCTATTCTAGTCACAATAGCTCTTGTCTCAGCAATTCAATTTTCAGTGTCTCATGAATTTAATACCTGCTCTTTCATCAGAAGACTTGTAATAACTTATACAGCTGAACCTTTTCCAAATTTCCTGTTCATCTTAACCTTTCCACCCTTCTATCTGGATCTAGAGGATGGCCTTGTGAAATGCAGATTTATTCAACATACTTTTCTCAAGCACTACCATGTGCTAAAGTTACAGTGTGACCAAGACACAAGATATCCAATGTATCAGAGAACTGCCAGCTTCCTTTGGATGTAGGCAGAAAAATAGGAAGCAATAAGCAAACACTATGCATATCATCTAAACTCTTTGAGGACCTGCCCAGGAGGAAAGGGTTATTATCTGCTTTTCCTTTGAATCTCTGAAGCTGTTTTTCAGCACATCAGCACCCTCTAAGACCTAGCAGCAAACTCTCCATCTCTTCCCCTTTCAAAACTTGTGCTGCTTTTCGGTAAACAGCCAAGCTTCAGAATCTAACCTGAGAGATACTTCGCATCTCAGCAATTTGCAGGCAAGCGAGATCTACTTTTAGCCGAGTGAATATGTGCAAATTCTCTGCTTGGGTGACCAATAGCTTTAGCTCTCCTTTTGTGCTAGAACATGTAATATAAGGCAGAGAGTGCAAAGGGAAATATGGAACTTAATTTCCAGGAACAGATAAAGAATGACCGATCATCTCATGCGTCTAGAGGCCAAATTATATTCTCAAGCCAAGAAATAATCCTTTGACCTCTCCAGAGAATAGTTCCAGAAGGATTAAACAGTAATTATAGAAAGATAATCATATACCTTGTTCAAGTCAATGTCACTTTAGCTGAAGAACAGTTAAATGTATATATATATATTTATATATACATATATATGTAAATGTATATATGTATATATGTACACATATAAATGTGTACATTTACACACACATATATACAAAACTATAAAATTAAAAAATAAAAGCAATTATAGAATAAATGCCACTTGTTCAGGTCAATGTCACTAGCTGAAGAATACTTTAAATACATATATGTGTGTGTATATATGTATTTGTATGTGTATATGAAACTAAAAAATAAAAATAAATAGAAGTAGTAATTATAGAGCAAATTCACTCATGAATTCAAGTTTATAGTTCTTCTATTAGAGAACAAAATTTGAAATCTGTGGTGAGACCTCATTATTTTTATTTTATCTTGGCTATATGTCAAAAAGGACACCTGAATTAATATAGATCAGAATTTTGGTAATAATCCTTTAGAAATATTTTCTTTCTTTCTTTCTTTCTTTCTTTCTTTCTTTCTTTCTTTCTGAGAGAGAGAGAGAAAGAAGAAAGTAAGTGAGAGAGAGCACAAGTGGGGAAAGGGACAGAGAGAGAGAGGGAGAGCGAAAAGCAGACTCCCCACCGAGCAAGGAGTCCAATGTGTGGCTCCATCCCAGGACTCTGAGATCATGACCTGAGCCCAAGACAGATGCTTACCCTACTGAGTCAGCCAATGGCCCCTAAAAAAGATTTTAAAACGAAATTTTAAGATACTTAAAAAAAAAAAACAACTCTAATCCAAAGCAACTTTAAATAAACATTGTAAAAAAGTCAATCTCTTCCCCCCATCTTTATTTCTTACTTTCTTTTTACTTTTGTTTATTTTACATAGCCTTGTTGATTGCCTGCTGTGCATTGGCCCTTGTTAATAATTCAAAGTAGAATTACCATCATCTAACATTTAACAGTCACCTTTATTCCTTATTAAATTTAAAAATCAGGGAAGAAAGCACCTAAACTTGAGCAGAGCCTGAATGTCTCTAATATGATACCACTCTGTATTGTTGTGTACTGACATCCTCTCATAACTGGCTCTGCTGCTGTCGAAAGAGCCATCATGGAACAGATGTGCTTAAACCTTCTCAACGTTTGATTGAGCATGGCACACTTTTGCTAGAGTACTGTGCTCACTGATAATTTTATGAGAACAGATTTGCTCAGGAATGAAAAAAATAAAAGTGCAGGGTAACACTCTTGCAAATTGGAAATACTTTTAAAAATACTTAAATATAGGGACAGAAATGACAGGAGTCATTTCATTATGAAGTCTGATACATACACTCAAACACAATAGATTTAACAAAAAATTACATTGGAGGTTTCTATTGTGTTAAAATTTGGCCTGACAGTTAATTGATTATGTTTGTTGATTTACAACGCATATTAATACTGAGTATTGTAAGTGAAACAGACCTTTTTTTGTTGTTTTTTGGTTATTTTTGTTTGTTTGTTTGTTTGTTTTAGCCAGGATGACCAACTGTCGTGGTTTTGCTGGGCCTACAGGGTTTGGCAGATGTTCCAGGGACATGGAAGTTTTAGTGATAAACCTGGGAAGTTCTGGGCAAACCGGGACAAGTTGGTCACCCTTGCTATACAAGTGAACCATGTAGTTACACGAGGAACAGTGTTAGAAAACGGTGTGCTAAGTTCTGTGGCCATAATGAGGCTGTAATTATCTGCAACAAGTTCACCTGGCCCGTTGGGTTTCTGCTCTGGCTATATGCATTATAATGATCTTGTGAGGGCTTTAAAGTATTGATACTCATGCCCGTCCAAGTCCAATTACATTAGAGTCAATATGTTTTTAAAAGCTCCCAGGTGCTTCCCGTGTATAACAGACTCGAGAACCCCTGCTCCTGGGTCCCCTGACTGCCAGTCTACAGTCAGGCTCAGCCTGCCTCTCCTTGGCGGGCAGAACAACAGCAGAATGAAGGGCTCATCGCTGTCCCAGGATGACTGGACCTAATCCTACTGTGTCCAATACACTCCGTAGCAGGTGGGTGCAGGCCCTCGATATCGTCATAAAGCCTGATGCTGTCCTCGTCTCCAGCTCTTCTCCGTGTAGCATTCTTGTATGTCAACACAAGATCTGAATTCTGTAAACTGTGCTAGAAGCTGAGAAGTCAAGATGGGAGATGTCGAGGATTGAAAGAAATGATTGAATATATTTCTGGAGAGCAAAGATTGTGACTGGCTGAGCTCTGTAACTCCCTGTGTCATGCACATGGTCTTCAGTTATTTGTCGTCACAAAATTCGCCCTTTTCCAATGTCCTTTAACCAAAGAAGTGAGGGGGGTTATCCAGAGAGTTCATTTATTTATCCAGCATTTACCAAATTTATCAGGTGAGGTTTTATCCAGCCTTCGTGGGATTTATAGACTTATAGGGCATATTAACAATATAATCATATGGGGCACCTGGGTGGCACAGTCAGTTAAGTGTCTGCCTTTGGCTCAGGTCATGATGTCAACGTCCTAGGATCGAGTCCCGTGCCAGGCTCCCTCCTCAGCAGGGAGGCCGCTTGTCCCTCTGGCCTTCCCCCCACTCATGTGCTTGCTCTCTCTCAAATAACACACACACACACACACACACACACACACACAAGCATACACACACACACACACACACACATATATATATAATCATACAATGATTTCAATGTGATAAAAACCCCTATTTGTCAGAGTAGTTCTTCCTTATTATCAAATTTTATATTACATAAATTATGTGCCTGACTTCATCCAAGCATTTCTATAAATCTGTATACTCCTTGTTGCAAACTTTTGACTTAAGTAATCTTGGCTTCATTCCCACTTTATAGTTGAGGAGAGTGGAAATATGAAGAAGCTAATTACATTGTTAAGGCCACCAAGCTGGCATATGAGAGGACCAGATCCGAACAGAGGCAGTATTCCTCTGGAATCCATGCTCTTGATAACTTTTTTATACCATCTCCTGTCTAAATGGAAGTTGGCAGAAATCTGTCATGGAATCCACCCTATGGCTTTGTATAATGAAAAGGGAATGTAAGATTCCAAGTTTAAAGCTTCTCCCTAGTATGGAGTTACAAGGGATGTAAGTCAAGCCTTGGCACGCTGGTAATACACTTCTAGCACTATCTCCTGTCATTGCATTGAGAAAATTACAATCTGATGATTGTGGAGGGACTCTTACACATGATAGAGCCCTGATTCCTCATTTATCAGATGAGAATACAGAATTCTAAATGAATCTGGAAACAGCTCGGAAAATACAGCTAACCATGATGTCTCTGAAAAAGAGACTAAGAAAGAGGGAGAGAATGGGAGAAAGAGAGACAGAGGGATATAGCCATAAAAGAGAGTGTCTAATGTTTATCCTGATTGGATAAACTCAGAGTTGGTTCTTATCCCCTCTCCCAGTGCTCCTGCCAAACACATACTACTCCCCAGGGATGCTTCAGGTGTGGTACTAGCCCACCTGTTCCCCCCAATTCTCTTTCTTCATTGGGAACCAAAAACCAGCCCAAGGTATCTGACAGCTAGCTCTTCCAGTTAAACCCTTTCCCTGTACTCCTCAGAAAACAAAATCTTCCATGCATAAGAGGAGATTAAAATGAAAAATCCTTTGGGGTCAGGGTGAGAATGGAGTGGAAGTAGAAAGATTTTATAGTGATGGGTGAGCAGAAGAGAGCACCAGTCCAAAATGCTTGCTTTAAGAGTACAGAAGGAGTAATGTAGAGAAGAGCTCAATCAGGAATTTTGCTGCTGTCCAGACAGACATATGTGGATATATGGAAGTAAGTGTGACACAATACCCTGTTTCTTATTTTTTCAAGGTATTCCAACTTCTTCATCCACACTCCCTAAGTATAAAAAAATAACATTATTGTCTTTATGCAGATGAGCAATTTCGAACCATTTGCTAGTTGTCTTATTTAAGATCCCTTGGCAAATACATAGAGGATCTTGTATTAAACAGTGTCTTTTTTTTTTTTTTTCTGGGTCATGAACAGAGATTCTCTATTACAGAAGTTAATATTCTCTATTGCAGATAGTGTCTACCAGCAAATTTCAGTGCTTCCTATCTAAAGCACTAAAATTCAGGCAGAACATTTGCTGATAATTTATAAGAATTCTTTCTTAAAAGACTCTGGACAGAATGTTAGTCAGCAAGTAAGTACAAGAACCTACTGTAGTCTCTAGGAATGAAATGAGGAATTTAGAGGGTTATTGAGTCTGCTGACTTTTCCCAGTGGATCAGCAGAAAGCTACTTGTTTCAGGCATCCTGGTCACTCATGCTACCCTCAGGTATTAATGTTCCATGGCACTCGGTTCAAGCGCTCTCAGCCTCACTTTCTCATCCCCAGTCTGCCCTTCGTGAGGGAAGCATGGGTATATAATGAAAACCAAAATGATGGTTGGTTTCAGGGCTGTGTCTACAAAACCTCAAACGCTAATCTGGAGAAGATTGTATCCGAGCACGTGAATGAGAAGGGCCCCGTGTTCACATGGGATGCGATCCACCTGTGTATGTGGAACATAGGGGTTTTTCTACAACGAAGCAGAGATGTTAATCCAGGTTTTTTTTCAAGAGAGGCACAGTAAAATGGAGAGTCTACTGGGTTTGTGACCTCTTTTCTATACCTATCAATACATAGAAGATTTGCCAAAGCAAAGGAGAATCTTTGTGAAGTTACAGTCGTTAGTTTCCAGTGTGTGTTAAGTAACTTTTTTTTTTCTTAAGTAACTTTTGGAAACAGAACATTCCAGAGGTTTATAGACTCTATAGACTCAAAATAGTCTTTGACCAGCAAGCAAGACTCCTGATTCTGCACTGGTTTTAGATTATAATCATAGCCGAAGAGATCATAATTCAGAGATGATATGCTTATTTCCTATTTTATATCTTCTGAAGTACATTTTCCCCACTGTGATGAGGGAAACAATACAGTGTCACTGTAGAACATTTTGGGGGAAGAAAGTGCTAAAAGAAAACGGAAATTGTCTCTCTTTTTTTCCTCCTGGAAAAAAGCAATAATCAACTTTTTAAAGTTCTTATTTAAATTCCAGTTCATTAATGTACAGCAGAATATTAGTTTCAAGTATACAATATAGTGATGTAGCACTTCCATACATTTTGTGCTCATTGTGAGAATTCAATTTTTAAAGTATTCTGTTCCAGTTTTTCATTATATCTCTCTACGTACAATCACATTCACCACCCTGTATGTGTACACTTGTTTCCTGTTTTGCTTTTTTAAATTTAATCTCTCATGACCCATTTTCTATATCAATGAAAAGTCTTCAAAAACATGACTTCACAGTATTTTTTAAATATGAACGTGACATACATTAAAACCTCAGGGAACCATTACATCGGATGTAACTTTACCTGGCATTGTTTTCCGTTTTCGCACAGCCCCTGTTCTGAAAGAGGAGTGGGCTAAAAGTCTAAAAACCTGAAATTGTCAGGAAGCAATAATGAGGCAAAAAGCACTTATTTGGGATCACAGAACCGCAACTCATCAGGCTTTACAGATTTGCGTAGCAACCGGATCATGTCCCACTGGGGAGCAAATTCAGGAGTTTTCAAAGACAAAATGGGAATGCTTGCATATATTGTTTATAAAGAATTTTGATTGGTGTTGGAGGCAGAAAATAAATCTTGGCTCAACAGAATTGGTTACTAAGGCTGTCACTAAGCAAAAGTTTGTTACTGTAGCAACTTGCAGGGGTTCCTGCAGAATCCTTGGCATGTTGGCTGTTGTTAGGCCTTGTTCCAAACTTCATGGTTCCTCCTTGTGAGGATATGCCTAAGGCCTATCTCTTTAATGGATTCTTAGCTCCATTTTATTATTTTTAAAAATTTCATTTACTTATCTGATAGAGAGAGAGCTCACACAAGCAGGGGGAGCAGCAGGCAGAGGGACGGGGAGAAGCAGGCTCTCCACTGAGAAAGGAGCCCTATGCGGGACTTGATCCCAGAACCCTGGGATCACGATCTGAACTGAAGGCAGCCACTTAACTGACTAAACAACCCAGGCACCCCCTTTTAGCTCCATGTTAAAACCCTTTCGTATAAATGAGCTCATTTCATTTCAACTCTTAAAAGTCTTACCTTCTAGGATGGAGGGGCTGTGGAATGAGGCCATGTGGGTTCTCTGCGTTGTTTTCAAGATTCTGTGAGCCCAGTCTCTGGAGATCAAACTGACAAAATAGTAACCAAAAATTCCTGCTATTGTCCAGGAAGCTCTAGGTAGTCCAGACCCCCAAATTATCCTCAGTGATATTTAAGCTGAGGAAAGAAATTGCAAATGGTAGCCTCGGGTCACGGTCAACATTTGGTCCAGGAGGGAAATGCCAAGATGGCTAGCTTTCTAGAATCCACTCTGTTATTGCCTCAGCCTCATAGTAACATGACCCCCTATTTTACATGACTGAATTATTTAGACTGTCTTACTATCTTGAGACAGGGTTTACCATACTATGAAGTAGCTTCATTTTAATCAGAGAATGAATTTTGAGAAGTGATGCTTGAGTATTAACATCATGATATTACCAGTAATCAAAGGGACCAGTGCTACCTAAAAAATAAGGGTTCTTCCAGATACTTAAGGGGGATACATTTTGCCCTTGTGATTGGAATCATGCAACTGCCACAAGCCCAATTTATAGAGTTTCAAAATGATACTATAGAAGACAAAATAATTGTAACTTTTCAAGTCTTTCATTTATGTTAGTTTCCAAAATTATGGTACAAAATTGATTACAACCGGAAGGTCCTTGATTATATCTTGTTTTGTTTTATTCCAAGATTTACAAAACAACACCTATGTTGTTCCTGGTGTTTTAAAGATGTGAATTTTATCTAAATTTACGTATTGGTAGGTTGGTGCCCATGGGATCCAATGCATAGAAACAGTTGCTAGAAGAAAAGCAAGAATAAAGAAAAGCCCTTTGCAGTGGGTGGCCTGAAGATTTTTGCTGTCATATTATACCAATAGTATACGGACAAGGAGGAGAAATTTTGCTAGCTTCTTACCTGTGTTGTGAAGGCTCCTTATAATTAATGCCTAGCTATCTTTATATAGATCTCTAATTTTTGCATAAGATGAATTCCTAAGACTCTTGATCACATTGGAGTTAAGAATTATTCAAAGTTCACGGTACAGGGACTCCTGGGTGGCTCAGTCGGCTAAGCATCTTCCTTCGGCTCAGGTCATGATCCCAGGGTCATGGGATCGAGTTCCACAATTGGGCTCCTTGCTCAGGAGGGAGTCTGCTTCTCCCTATGCCTGCTGCCTCCTCCCCTTGTGCTCTCTGTCTCTCTCTGACAAACAAATAAAATCTTTTTTAAAAAGGTACAAGGTACAATGGCATGTTGCTTTTACCTATGACATGATGAAATAAAATAGAAAATATAAGAAGCTTATTTAAAATTATTAAAACCATGGGTTATCCTATGTTTGGCTTTGACTGCTACTCTGGAATAGGAAAAAATAGTATTAAAAAGACCAAGACTGCTCAAAGGTTGTTGGCTGTGCCTGTGATTCTAGAAAGTTCCTTGATGTTCTCTTTTTCTCTTCTTTATGCCATATTCCCCAAACTGTTCAGGAAGATAAAGTCCTTGCAGATTCAGCCAATGGCTTGTTTTTATCTAAGGGGCATCAGTTAAGTACTTATTGTATCCAGTAGCATAGGCAGGATGGTGAAAGCCTGAAGATGGGCGTGTAAGTCATAGTGATGTCTTTCAGGAGTGTAAGATCTAGTGGGGGAAATATGCCCATGAAACTGCACAGAACTTTGCATTTTTATAAAGGTAACATGAATAATAATAATGGACTATACTTGGGCACCTGGGTGGCTCAGTGGGTTAAGCCGCTGCCTTCGGCTCAGGTCATGATCTCAGGGTGCTGGGATCGAGTCCCGCATCGGGCACTCTGCTCAGTGGGGAGCCTACTTCCCTCTCTCTCTCTCTCTGCCTGCCTCTCCGTCTACTTGTGATTTCTCTCTGTCAAATAAATAAAATCTTTAAAAATAAAAATAATAATAATAATGGACTATACTAAGAGGTTCAGAGAAGGTGGGGATTTCCAAGGGTTGAGGAGGCCTTTCTTAAAGAGATGGTGACATACATTTGCCAATGCCCATCTTTGTAAAAGTCAGGAAAAGGGAAAACCTGAGAGTTTTGCAATAGATTGTAAAACTCCTAGTTTACAGTGACTAGCCTCTGAAATAATTGTTTTTCTATCCTTCCTTTACTTTTCTTCTATAAACGTTCCTATTTTCTAAAGAGGATCCCTCTAGAGAGCTTTTCTAATGAACTGTGTTAAGAAAGTGGGATACTATCTCACATCTGCAGCAAAAATCATTACAGTTTGAAGAAGAAACATCTTAGAAAAAAATTATTTCATAAATACTTTCTCATGAGTACTTTTCTATACTTACCAGTACTGTTATATGCACAGCACTATATTTACTCTGCCTTGAAGAAGTTGATTTTGCGACTTTGCTTTTATGTATACACATTAAAGCATCTGGGAGATACAGACTCGGGTGAGGCACAAACAGGTGTGAACATGTGTGTAGATGTGCATGTGCATGTGTTCGTGATTGGGGGTAGGAAGAAAGAGATGCCTTAAACTGTGGACTTACATGTACGAGAGAAATTTAGCAATTAATTGTGACCTACTTCTGTATGAAGAACTATAAGAGCGTTCACTGGCACATGGGATGGTGGGTAGGTGGTGTCCGTCTAGAAGCTTCTTGGAGCTCTGCCCATCTGCTCTGTTTCACCCTAATATATGTGGCCAGTGGGTTTCATGTTAGGGCCACCTCAATAAATCATTTACATACCTTATATTTGCTTTGCTGAAGAAGTACCCCTCAGTTACAGTAAAACCTTAATTCAGAAAAAGGGAAGACAACAAGATGACAGTAGTAAGAGCTTAGAGATCGAACAGGCTTAGCCAAGAGAGTGATACTCTTAGAACCTTTAAGCCAGCATCTAGTTCACCGTAAATACTACTACGGAATGAAAGGGGAGGGTAGGAAAACTAAATTTTAAAACCAGACTTCAAAAACAGCCACTGTATATGCTTTCCAAGTTCGCAGAATTAATTGGGGAATGTTTTCTCCCTGGATAAAATCTTTGGGCCTAAAGAGACAGGCCTCTGAAGATACAAAAGCTTAGGTCAATTTCCTCCTCTGTGACTTCCTAGCTATTCTATGTGTATAACTTTGTCACTCAGATTGCTAATTTTACCATTCTTAATATCAAAAAAGTAATGGCTACTTTATAGTAGCAATGAAAGGATAAAAAGCATAGCGTGCAAGATCCTGGACCATGTATGTGTCTCACATATGAATTAAATAAATGATAGCTAATTTTTCTAGGCAATTTGCGATTAAAAAGATTAGCGTTACCTGTATGAACTCATTTAGCCTCAGAGCCAAATTTAAAAGAGTTACTTTAATACCCATTTCAGAGATTGGAAAACTGAGGCCTGAAGAAATTAAGTATCTTTCCCAGGTTATAGAACCAGGAAGTAATGGAGCTAGAATCCAAACTGAGGCAGTCTACCCACAGAGACTAAACTCCCAGACCCTCTGTGCTGCTCAGTATATGCTGACTGTAAGTAAAGTTATGACTGCCTCTTCTTTCTTCTCTTAATGGGGTAGTGCCACATCTGATGCTCTTCTTAATTTTATCTTGAAAAAAGAAATCCTTAACTTAGTGCCGTCTTTTAGGATTATCACTTTTTAATGATTATCTGTTTATAAGGGATTCGCTTATCCTAGGACGTGTCACACACAATTTTTGATGTTGTCCAGACACTCAAGAGATTTAAGATCCAAGTTAAAAATATTTAAATGCCAACATATTCATTTTTCTATAACTCTAGGCAACAAAATGGATATATGCGCAATTTATGTACGTAATAAACTCTGTGTAAACACTTCCTAGTGACCTACTTTCCTCCAAGTCTGTCTCGTTTTTAAAATCTGTACTCTTTTTGCATCAGGAAAAATCTCTCTCTCTCTTTTTTTTTTCCTCTCCCCTGATTTCCTTCTCCTTGTCAATTGGAACTAACAAAGGCAGTAGAATGCAGTTCATGTCACACACTGTGGGTTTCAGTATTGAAGCCAATTGTGTCATTCTAGGCAATGAGTCTGTATGTAATATCCATTTCTTCACCTGCGAAGAATTTTGAAAAATAAGCCCTTTTTCTTTCCGTAACCTTTTATTTGAGAGTTTAGCAGAAATAACACAAAACAATTCATGATCAAAGTTTCTAGAAAATCAATGCACAGTTTAGCTCTCCATATTTTACTAGGTATTACAATACCCTTATTTCTAAAAAGAGAGTGCTGCCTTATTTCTATTACTTTATGTTCCAGCTAATCCTCACCTTAGCAGAAGGATATTGGATGGAAGGAGCTCATCTGAGCTCACCCTGCACTAATTCATGCATTTATGCTTCTAAAATATTACACAGCCTTTAAAAAGAATGTGGTAGTTCTGTATGTTCTGAGATGAAAAGATACTCAAGACGTATTAAGTTAAAAAAAAAAGTTGCAAGACAATATGTTTACTAGGGTTATAATTTTTTTCAGAAGAGGTTAAAATGATTCTGTGCATATACATATCTATAGAAAATTTCTGGAAGGGTGTATTCTAAAATGTTGATATTAATTACCTACCTCTGAAAATATTTATGTATAAGGGCAGTGAGGGGCAGAATAAAGCAGTTTTCGTTATTCATACAGTTTTGTATTGTTCAGTTTTGTATGGTTATTTAATATTACTCAGCATTACTACCATAATCAGAAATAAGCAATTTACATCATTCCTGTTATCCAGGATTCTGTACTTACACAAAGACCGAAGGAACATTTTTGAACTTGGTGATACTGCAGTCTTAACACATGGGATAAGATAAGTGAAAACAGTAATGATAACACAGAAAAATATAATCAGTTCCTTAAGAGCAACACATGTGTAT
This sequence comes from Mustela nigripes, assembly GCF_022355385.1. Lineage (NCBI taxonomy): Eukaryota > Metazoa > Chordata > Mammalia > Carnivora > Mustelidae > Mustela > Mustela nigripes. Next base: position 3,659,870 of record NW_026739562.1, on the reverse strand, counting down.
TTGAGATTAGGAGAAAAATACATCTTACTATATGCATGTTAAGGAAATTTTAAAAAGAGAAATGGCATTCAGTTGACAGTGAAAGGAGTTTAGCAGGCAGGGTTGTTTAACTGGAAGGAATGTCTCTCTGTTCTCCTTTGTGTTGCTAATGTCTAGAATATAGTAGATGCTCAATAAATGTGGCTTGTAGGAAAGAGGAAAAGGGAAAGCATGAGATATGATGTTTAATAGAATAATCATCTGCTCATAGAAATATAGAGCTAGGTGATATATAGAGATAATCTCATTTCATTCTTAAATGCTCTCCAGAGGAACAGTATGATTCCAGCATCACCTGTGATGGATGGGACCTCACACAAGTTTCATTCAGAACTTCTATTTCATCTACTTTTATTACTAGAAAGTGAATGATCTAGTTCAACTCTTACTTTAGCAATGAAATACATTTTTTTAAGATTTTATTTATTTATTTGACAGATAGAGATCACAAGTAGGCAGAGAGGCAGGCAGAGAGAGAGGAGGAAGCAGGCTCCCTGCTGAGCAGAGAGCCCGATGTGGGGCTCGATCCCAGGACCTTGAGATCATGACCTGAGCTGAAGGTAGAGGCTTTCACCCACTGAGCCACCCAGGCGCCTCAATGAAATATATTTTCATGAGTGAACTGTTTTCCCTGTTACAGGATAGGTAGAGGTACATGTACCTGAACCCAGAATTTTTGAATTCTTAGGAGTTCTTAGTTGTGTTTTTTTCAGTGAATATGAGCCCAGCTAAAATAGCTGCTCATCCAAAGTTATGGGGCATGAAGTATACTTAAATATAAGATGTATTAAGGAACGTTGAACAGCTCAGATTGAATGGAACACGTGATTTATACTGGGGATTCATAAGAGAAAATCCGGGTTCTACTTCAGAGCCATTTAAGAAGAATAATGAGAAGTGCATGCATCAGGATGTTTCAGGAGGTGGGGGAAGGAGTGACTAATGCTTTTCACCAAAATGAAGGAAAAGAGACCAGATCTCGCTTCCTACCTGAAACACCTCAAAAAAAAAAAAAAAGTACCAGATATATGACACAACAATGCACAAGACAGTGAATATTGAGTAACAAAGGATAATGACTATCGAAAGGCAACGAGAGAGGTGCCTGGGTGGCTCAGTCGGTTAAGCATCCGCCTTTGGCTCAGGTCATGATCCCAGAGTCTTGGGATCAAGTCCTGCATTGGGTTCCCTGTTCTACGGGGAGCCTGCTTCTCCCACTGCCTGCTGTTCCCCCTGCTTGTATTCTCTCTGACAAACAGATAAATAAAGTCTTTAAAAAGAGCCACAACAAAAAGACAATTAGAGACCATTGACAGCACCAGATGTGAATTCTGCCGTTGTCTTGAGCTGCCTGCCTGCTGTGAGTTTTTAGGATCTGGTAGGGAAAGGGGAAGCTGAGGAGGAGGGAGCCGGATCAAAGAGGAAGGTGTCAGGACTCAGAGAGCTGCAGACCAGGATGGCAAAACAGGGAAAAAAAGAGCAGCATACTGTAGAAGTCTGTGGAGTTTCCACCTCCACTTTCCAGCTGCTCAGTGAAGGTGTGTGAAGAAACACTGTGGCCGCAGGGCAACATCCTAAAGGTTAGAGGGAATGCTGCCCAGCACTCACCCTTACTTCAGAATATAATTCCTGTTCCCACTAGTCAGAGTAGAAGACTTCATAATCCATGAGGCACATAATTCATGAGTCTGTGAAAAGGACCTGCCTCAGCAGGAACAAAATTAGCCCTAAACTAGCCTCTGCTGGATTACCAATGAACAGAAATTAAAAACCTTATTCAAAAGGATCAAATTATTTCTAAGAAACTTTACTGCCTCTCAGAACAACAACAAAACTAGAATTCATTTTAATTTTCTAAGTAGCTCTCATTTCTCCATTCTTAGTCTTAAATATTATATTGTCAATTGATGTATTTTACAACTGAGATTTAAATAGTTTTATAAGCATCATTAATTAGAGACCAGAAAAATTAACATAAAAACAGTAATATATGATTATAATATATTTTATATGGCCCCAATTTCATAATTCTCCTAATTAAAAAAATTGTGCTATTTGCCTCTTTTTTCCAAATAATTGATAAAGAGCTTGCTCTGATTAAAAAAATGCTGAGGCTGAATTTTTGAAATCTGACTCATATATATTGATTGCTGAATCTTTGGGCATCAACCAAAGTTATCAGAACTCTTCTTTGGGGCTTATTTGGAGGTGCACATGATATGGTTTTGCCTGTTTGATAAATCTACAAGACCAGTGATCTAACACCTAATCGGTGGAGCCATTGCCTGTTTGATAAATCTATCCAGAATATACAGAAGCAATAAACTCTCTTCCTCATGGAGAGTGAACATACCCACTGTCCTGCCTTCCTTGAACATGCTGAAGTTCTAAATGCTACTGCTGATTCCACTGTAACAGTAAGAACTTGCCTTCACTTATAAGATAATTTATATATTTATCTTCATGTTTACGACTGATACTTGCTTCGTGAGTTTAAAGTTGGAGTCAGAAGAATTCCACTGCATACTATTTATTAGGAGGTGGGGTTGTGTTTAAGTGCTTGTTATTTTCCTGGGTCTATATAGTCTGTTTAAAGCTTATTTGCTTTAATTCTGTGTTAAGTTCTCCAGAATCAGTTGGTATCAAATTATGGCTCATTTGGTAGAGTACGGCCATCTGTCAAGAGAGATGGCCAAGGTGATTGCCACTGAGGAGGGCTTGGAGATTAAAACAGATGCAATGACCAGCACTGCACAGTTCACCTTGCATGATAACACTGAAAAAATATACAAGCCGAGGTGAATAGGAAAGAGGGAGGAGTCTTTATTTTTAAAATTTGCCGTTTCTTTTTATTGAGAAGTATTAATCAAAAGCCAAGTGTTGTTTAAAGGGTAATATATGGACCAACATTACCAAGACCAGAGAAATAGCCTTGACTGATGCTCCAAAACTATCTAAAATGATCCTTCCTGGAGCGTGATTTCAGGAAAACAATGATCAGGTGATGGGATCTAACCTCTCAGGTGTTTGCAGAATCATCCAGTAACTGGGAGCCCAGTGGTTTGGAAGTCTCCCCCTGCATGGCTACAGTTTCCGGAAGTACAGGAGAAAGCCAGGAGTCCATGTGACTCCCCAACAGAGAGATTTTGGGAGACAGAGTTCCTAGCTAAACTGTCTCAAGCAGGCTTTTGTTAATGGAGTCCACAAGCTTCAAGTTATTTCAGCCTGTGAGTTTCTTAATGCCAGAGGCAATCTCTTTGCCTCCTTTCCAATGAAGCTGAAAGAAAAAAATTGTATTGGTTTTGCAAGTCTTGCAGATTTATAAGTTTTTGTATTGAAGGTGAACCTCCTCATAAGAGAGTGCAACAAAATTATTCTTGAAAATAGAAATCTCACAGTTGTTAGAGGAAGAGGATGAAATATCTCCTCAAGCTGCATGGTCCAACTCTGTTGCAGAAGCATCTGTGAATGGTGACTATTTCTAGCTTTTTTTTTTTAATAGGAACATTAATAATGAAAACTTCAACCCTTCTTTACCTAATATAAGATATTGTCTTTGTTTACTGATAGAATTATTTTCTGATAATCTGTTGATTTTCTAAGTCATTCTTTTCTGTTCATCCAAGGGGAGCTAGCATTTGTGAAGTAGCTAATAGGTACTAGACACAATCATGAATGTCCACAGGTAGTACTTAATGCAACCTTAAGATAATGCTATTTTGGCTAAGGGAACTGAAGTTTAGAGAGGTTCAGCATTTTCCTTAATAAGAAATGTGGCAGAACCTGGATTAAAATCAGGCCATTCTTTTCTCTCAAAGGAAAGACGAAGAAGAGAGAGGGAGCTACATGGACAAGGACCCTGTGCCTAAACGCTACGGACCTGGGTTTTTCTTGGGTTTTGATTACCTGTAACAAGGCTGCTCTGTATTGGGAGTGAAGTGTATTCCTCACTAGAATGAAGAGATTAATGTCTGTTAACATTCCAAAGATGTCTGCCTTCATCATGTTCACACCCCCGTGTTCCCCCCTCCCTCCATCACCAACTGAAACTAGTTTCAAATGGCGGAACACAGATTATATCAGAATCTGTGTGATGTCTATAATATTCCATTTAAATGAATTGGATAAAACCTCTCTTGGGTCTCACCAGGAAGTTTTGCTTAAATGGTCCCTAACTCTGTTTGAAAGCCTCCTAATAATACGGGGAAACCCAACCGTAGCCCACAAGTGAGTTCTTAGAATTGCATTTTCCTTGGCAGGTAGATGGTTTTGCTTCATGCTGGAATGGAGGGTAATGGAGAATTGTGGTTAAGAATATGGGTTTTGAAGCCAGGTAACTGAGAATTGTAACCCAGTACAGTCATTTGTGTGATGGTGAGCAGTTATTTAAACTCTTCAAGCGTCAGTATGCTCCTGAACACGTGGGGAGAAAATAGCCTGCCTGCGGAGATACAGTGAGGACGGAACGTTACAAGTGTGTGCAGCTCTCCCGCAGCACCCAACACTCAGCTGCTGAGCATTTCCTCCTTGCAAGGAGTTAGCTGAGACTTTGCACGGATTGGCTCAGAGAGAACAGCTCCAGGAGGGACGTGCAATCCTGTGGTCATTTTACATTAAAGAAAGCTGAGGTTTATAGAAGTTTATATAAAGCACAACTCTAGTCACATCATGACGTCACGGTATGAATGTAGGTTTATGTCTACTGTCGACCCCTGAACTCCTAAGCACGGTCCTCTTCATTTTATACCTGCGATCCTCATGTCACCTTGAAGTAAGGAGGTGTGTAATTCCTGTTGTAGGGAATTAGTAGTAGGGGCTCTGGCTTGTTAAAGGACTTGCTTATGGTCACCTGGTTGGTAAGGAGTGGAGTCAGGATTAGAACCCAGGTCTGTTTGCTACTTCCTTGTCTTTACGACTAGTGTCTTCCTCTCCTTCACCTCCCAAAACCTCCATCAGAATACACTCCATACATGATGGGACTCTTCCTACAACGCGGAAGCCCCCTTGTCTCTGTCCAGCATTAACCCCTTCAGGGACTCTATTTGGAATAAAATCAAGCATCTTTGTAGAACTTACCTGACTCTACCTGATTGGAATCCTGCCCCATCTCTTCTCACCTCTTGGTGCACTGCCTCCCAACCCCCCTTAGAAGGCGTTGACCCATCCACTTTGAGATCTCGTATTCATTTTCAGAACCTTTTCTGGAGTCCTGGTCCACCAGTAACACTGACGCCTCCCATGGTGGTCACCGTCATGATTGATTGGCAACCCTAACTGCTGCTTTCAGTATTTATGAAAGCTCTGGCTGCTAGGCTGTTTTTGCCCCTGGACTGCTCCCGTCCAAGGGTTGCTACTAGCTCAGGTCTGTTTCGGTGAAACACAGGCCTCCCATCATGGGGGACTCTAGCTCAGGTATGTCCCATTGACTTACTGGAGTCCTTCCTGAAGCTCTCCCAGACTCTTTCCGTCCAAACTTCTGTCCTTCCCTCCTCCTTTCCTTCTGTCAGACTTCTGCCATATTCTGGAAGCTGCCTTTTCTAGCTATGGATCATTCACTCTTTATCCTTCACAGACACTTTCCCCAATACATTTCTTTTATGTCTATCTCCATTTTGATGTGTGCTTCTTGATGGACCTGAACTGACATAGCCATAGGGGTGCCTTTCTCTATCCTGCACATACACCATCACAAGCAAAACAATCACATTTATGACTTATTTCTCTTTCCTAATTAGATGGTGAGGGCAGTAAAATCAGGGGGAAAAACATTTTATTACATCATTTATTTTTAGTCCTTAACACATTTCTTGGTACTTAGTGAATACTTAATAAGCGTTTGGATAAATGAGTGCTAAAAGTATGATCTCATCAAACATGAATTTATTTAGGTCAAAACAAGAAAAACTACATGTTTACTTCTCAGCTAACACCACCAACCAATGTGGAGATACCTGGAAGTTAGCTTAGGGTCACTAATGCAAGGCTTGTGTCTCAGAGTATTACCATGTGGCTTCTATATGCCCAAAATATTTTCTTGAGTTCAGATGAGTTTTCTTGCTTATGAACTTAATTTAACTAAACTGAAATCTTGAAATCTCACTGAATATCTCTCATCACTAAATGAAGCAGCCTTGATTAATCACTCCGAGCATTTCAAAATAATCTGTCAGTTAACCTATATTTAACATAAGCATCTGTAAAATCTATATGAGAGCATTCATTAGAAGGAAAGCATATTCTTGGAGAGCTATAAAATCAGATAGTAATTCTTAATATTTCAAGTGAGGAGTAGGGTATAGAATGTTTCTATTTATTACTAGCAAATCTATTACAAATCTGCTCCAATCCATACAATGATAAAACTTATTTTTTGTCAGGTTGGTTTATATATTTACATATATAAATAGACTTTATATATAAATTAAATAGTCTATTTATAATTGAATTTTCTCTTCCCATAAAATTAGACTGGTTTGGCAACGTAACTCTGAAATACTATGTCATTGCTTGATAGCAGCCAATTCTACTATTTATTTCTCTCCATTTTTCACATTTGGGGATCTCTGTTAGATTTTTTTTTTTTTCCACGTGTGATCTCTTAAATATGGTTTATGCTGCTCTGGCACGATGGACGATGAGAATAATAAGTATCACTTACTAAGTATCTATTATATGAACCCCAAATTATGTGTTAAATGCTATTATCCCAATCTTTCAAAGGAGATACTAAGGATCAAAGAATTTTAATAACTTGGAAAGCTACTGCCTTATAAGTGCTTTGAATACAGATCTGCCTGAATTTTGGACCGTCTGATTTTAATACAGTTGTTAGTGTTTTGGCTATAATGTTTGAACATCATCTATTGAATATTTTTTAATATTAAAATCATATAGTGATTTTCTGAGAACCTTGAAGTTTATTCTAGAAGCAGCAGAAACCACTTGGGTTTTAAAGAAAGGAAAATAATACAATTTGATACGTGCTTAAGTAACATGTGGAAAGTGGATAGTGGAAAATGTAAAGGGTGTTCGATGAAACTAGAGAAGGAGAGGCTTGGAAGCCAGTTGTCGACAAGACGAAGCAGGAAGGGATTAGGATCTAATCTGAGAATATAAACAAGGGTATAGACAGGCAGGGAAGATGGGAGAAATACTTCTAAACTCAGTGGTGCCACAGTGTATGAACTGTGGGCCTTTGGCCAAATTGTTTACCCACAATGAATCTGTTTGCTCCTCTGTAAAACGGAGGCAATAAAATCTATTTCACAGTGTTATCGTGAGCTTTAAATAATAGTATATTAGCATGCACTTGGATGGTACATGCTATGAATCTCGGTGCTTTTATAAATAATATAAGTACCAAGAATTTTTTTCTCAAAGCTTCAGGATTGAAGTAGTATCACTATCACAGGTTTATAGAACTCAGAAAACTGAGACACAGTGAGGCAAAGAAAAAAGCAATAGAGTTGTGGCAATATCAGATTAAAATAATGGCATTTATTATATATCTGATATACAGTTGGTGCTTTATAAATGCCTGCCATTTACCACCTGGATTAATGTCCTCGAGAGGCAGAACCAAACATGACTCATTGCTGTAACAGGGTAACCCAGCACTTGGTGTGAACTAAACTGATTGGATCCTCATGGACACAGTTCAGGTCCTGTTCCTGATGCTGGGAATAAATGCAGTGGTAAAATAAACATGCTCCCGCCTTCATGACTTTTTCTTTTCTTTTCTTTTCTTTTTTTTCTTCTTGGAACAGATGTTCTGATGACTAGGTGATTGTGTGAAGGAAGCAGAGTTGGAAAACTATTTCTAAATTATTTTCTGCAACATAGATATATATATTTTTCTGGAAACATTTGCTCAAAAAGCTGCCACAAGAAGATTCTGCAACCTCTCTCTACTGCATTTTCAGTGATGACTAGGGGAACAAATTTGCTCCAGATTCTTTCATGAGCTCTTTCCCTTTTCATAGAGATAATTTTTTTAATCTTATTTCTAACAATTTTTTAATTTTTTTATTATGTTAGTCACCGTACAGTATATCATTAGTTATTGATGTAGTATTCCATGACTCATTGTTTGCATATAACACCCGGTGCTCCATGCAGTACGTGCCCTCCTTAATACCCACCACCAGGCTCACCCGTTCTCCACCCTCCTCCCTTCTAAAACCCTCAATTTGTTTCCCAGAGTCCATAGTCCCTCATGGTTCGTCTCCCACTCTGATTCCCACCCCGCCTTCATCTTTCCCTTCCTTCTCCTAATGTCCTCCATGCTATTGCTTATGCTCCACAAATACGTGAAACCATATAATTGACTTTCTCTGCTTGACTTACTTCACTCAGCATAATTTCCTCCAGTCCTGTCCATGTTGATGCAAAAGTTGGGTACTCATTCTTTCTGATGACTAATTGATATTCCATTGTATATATGGACCATATCTTCTTTATCCATTCCTCTGTTGCAGGGCAACTGGGCTCTTTCCACAGTTTGGTGATTGTGGCCATTGCTGCTATGTACATTGGAATGCATATGACCCCTCTTTTCACTACATGTGTATCTTTGGGACACATACCCAGTAGTTCAATTCCTGGGCAGCTCTATTTTTAAGCTCTAGGCTGTTACAGGTCAAGTCCTAGCTACAAACTAGCTTCTTTTCTGGTAAATCCTCAGCTCTTAAAATAGTGCCTAAAACAACAAGCACTCAATATTAATGTGTGTTGAATAAGTGGATAAGTGAATGAATAAATAAAGACAATTTTTTTTCACTTTGTAGACCATTATTTCCTTACAAAGAGTAAGATATTTTCTCAGGAAAAATTGAGTATTCAAGAATTAATTACTAACTGGCATGTGTACTAGGGTTTATGGTTGTTCAGAGAAGATATTACAGTTTGAAAATTGTTCTTTAGAGTCATTTATAACAAGCATTGAGAAGATAATTTTGGCTACATTTATGTGGGCACCAAAACCACAGCATTTCTTTGAATTTCAGAATTGCCATCATGCCATCTTTGGTGTTTTTTTTTTTTAATTAAATCTCACTTTCAAGATTCATATCATAAACAATTTTGTAAAAACATTAATGCTTACTGTAAATGCGTCCCTGAATGTTACATCAGCCCAACAAATCGTGAGAAAACTTCCCTCAATTTGTTCTTCCACCTCATTCTTCTATGTGGACACGCATAGAACTTATACATAATTGTAACATATATGCTAGTTAGGCAGTTCCTTTTTTCACTTGATCTTGTATCATAAGCATGTTTATACAGCCCTATGTAATTACATAATTATCATTTTATGTCTGGATGATAAGTCTTTCTATTTACCCCAACCCTGTGTAGCTGCCCACCCACTCACCTTCCGTAGAGTTGTGCAATTTCATCCGTTCCAAATTGTGTCTAAAAACACACATTTGTAAGATATAGTCATCATATTGTATCATTTTCTAGTTGGAGAAATGCTTGAAATTCATACAAATGAATAGTTCTTTCCATTTAAGGGTGAAGATACAAAAACTGTGAGGGGGCAGTGAGAGGCAGAGTAGCCTGTTAGGAAGAATGGTAGAGTGCCAAGTGAATATGAATTGGATGATCTGGGACCATCACTTAACTCCTTTGTACCTAAGGTTCCTTGGGTGTGTCTCACTGAGATTGTATTTTTAGGGAAGTTGTGTTTATCAGCTTAAGATGTCCCACCTGCCCCAAACTAGCCATTGGCATTTTTAAACCAATCTACACAGTACAGAATCAAAATCAATCATGGAATGCACTTAGCTTAATATCGAGCATATTGTATGTGTTTAACATATGCTATCTGCTGCTGTGATTACAATTATAATGGTGGTGATTATAGTACATCTCTCCTTGGTATGAGACAGGTGTATTCTGAAACTGCCCCTTAGTTTGTTGTCAAGTAGAGGGAATTATCTGTAGGATTTCCTCACCCTTCTCTGGAACTTTTTCCTGTGACAGTTCAGAATCATTGTCCTGTTCTCTTCCAAATGAAGAAAGGTTGTTGTTATTGTTTTTTTTTCCCCCCTCTGCCATTATAGCTGTTTATCAGAAGGAAGAGAACTGTCAGAACTGGAGGAGGACCCAGGCCTGCTCATTTATCTTCACCCCCTTCTTCCAATCCAAGAGCACTACTGATAGAACATTCTCAAGTGATTCTTTTTAAGTGACTCAAGCTATATCAATTAGACTGGTATTTGTCATAACTATTTTATTGGCTCTCAGTAATCATAGCATGAATTACTGCTATTACTCTCCAACATTACAATGAATCAGTTCACAGAAGCAATTACAAAGAAGAGTGAATTACTCTTGAGAATGCTTCTCAAATACCACAAAGTAACCAGGTCCTAAAGAGTGTTACGATGGTATCAGTTACTCCATTTTTTTAAACTCATTATTAGTCTTCTCCATACTCACTAAATGTCCTCAGGTATAAAAGTGACTAATATATTGACCTTAAATGATATATTCTGGGAATGGCAACATAATGACTGTAGTTAACAATAGTGCTTTATGTGTCAGGAAGTTGTAAGAGAGTATATTTTAAAAGTCCCATCAAAAGGAAAATAATATAACAATGTGAGGTGATGGATATTAACTAAACTTATTGAAGTAACTGTGTATATTGTGGTGCTATACACACACACACACACACACACACACACACACACATATACACCAGTATATACATTAAACTTATACAATATGTGCTAATTATATCTCACTAAACCTGGGAAAATGATTTTGAATTAATATTGGCTTCTGTCATTGGGGAGGTTATATGCCATGATGAGTGCTGTGAAGTGTGTAAACCTGACAGTTCACAGACCTGTACTCCTGGGGCTAATAATACATTATATGTTTATAAAAAATTAAAAAAGAAACTAAAAAATTGGCTTTTTAAACAAGCAAAGATAGGAGCAGACCTACTGATACAGAGAAAAAACTGGTGCTTGCCAGAGGAGAGGGATGTGGGTGGGTGGGCAAAATAGGTGAAGTGGTGTGAGAAGTACAGGCTTCTAGATATGGAATGAAAAAGTTACTGAGATGAAAGTTACAGCATAGGGAGTGGCACCTGGGTGGCTCAGTTAGTTACACATCCCACTTGGGTCGTGATTTCAGGGTCATGAGACTGAGCCTTGCATAAGGCTCCATGCTTAGTGCAGAGTCTGCTTGAGAGTCTCCCTCTCCCTCTGACCCTCCCCCCACCTTCTCACATGTTCTCTAAATGAATGAATGAATGAATAAATGAATGAATGAATGAATAAAATCTTAAAAAGAAAAAAAGTAATAACATGGAATATAGTCAGTGTTGTGTGGTGACAGATGGTAGCTATCCTTGTGAGCACAGCACAATGTGTAGAATTGTCAGATTCCTGTGTTGGTTCCCTGAAACTAGTGTAACATTTTGTGTGAACTCTACTTCAATTTAAAAAAATCGATTTGGGGGGCACCGGGGTGGCTCAGTGGGTTAAAGCCTCTGCCTTCAGCTCAGGTCATCATCCCAGAGTCCTGGGATCCAACCCTTTTGTTCAAAAATCCCAGGCTCCTGCCTTCAGCTCAGGTCATGATCCCAGGCTCCTGGGATCAAGCCCCACATCGGGCTCTCTGCTCAGCAGGGAGCCTTCTTCCTCCTCTCTCTCTGCCTGCCTCTCTGCCTACCTGTGACCTTTGTCTGTCAAATAAATAAAATCTTTTAAGAAAAATTTGATTTTTTTTTTGTCACAAAGCTACCTAGATTGATATCTGTTTCACCACTTACTAGCTATGTCCCTGTACACATTACTCAATCTCTCTATACCTGTTTTCCATTTTCTGTAGAGATAATTATCGTAGCAACCTCATGGAGCTATTTGAGAATTAAATGAAATAGTATAGGTAATCACTTAGAATAGTACCTGATGTGTAATAAGTGCTCAAAACTGTCAGGTATTTTTGCTATCATTATTAATTTTATTACTAGAATAAGACACATTTCCTAGCTCTAAAAATCAGGCAAATATAAATCACCTATTTTTTAGATGTTAATAATAGTTATTATGGTAAAAAAAAATGACCTACTTTAAGATCAAAAAACCAAACTTTGGTACTGAACCCATAGCAAATTAACTTTATGAACTAAGTCAGATATCTGAAAATTGCTGTAAAACACAAATGTGTAGACTGTAAGACGATACATGATTTGTATCAGGATTGACGTAAGACTCAACTATATTGTACATTTAAGTTGTCATGTCTTATTTAGTGCCTTTTGATACTCAAATTACATTTTTTACTGATTGTTTCATTTTATTTATTCAGCTCCCTTGGGAAACTGATTGAACTAATGTTATTATGTTAGTCTTATTGCTAAGGATCTAGGATTCAGAATGATGTTACACAAGCAAAGTATGGTGAAACAGGAGTGGACCATATGTTTTCTCACATCAAAAGAATAAACTCCTTCAGCACAATGTATTTAGGCCCCTACCATGTACCAGGCATAATGCAAGGCACTAGAAGTATAGCAGCACATAAATCAATGAAAATTCTCGCCCTCATGGAGTTGACTTGCTTTTAATGGGAAAAGAAGAATTTTTTAAAATTTATTCTTTTAAAGATTTTATTTATTTATTTGAGAGAGGGGTTAGGGGAAGAGGGACAAGCAGACTCCATGCTGACCACAGAGCCCTATGTCTGCCTCGATCTCATAATCCTGAGCTCATGACCTGAGCAGAAATCAAGAGTCAGATGCTCAACCAACTGAGTCCCCAGGTGGCCCAAGAAGAATGATTTTTAAAGGTCTCTATGTGGAAGATGTAGTTTATTAGGTGGAACAATCACTTTAAAGAAAAACAGGTATAAACAAGGATAGGTAGTACAAGGTACAGGATGTCCCTCTTTTAAATAGGGCAGACAGGCAAATTTTACTAAAAAAAGTGAATGGATATCAGTAAGTATCCAGTAGAGGTTTGTAAGAGGTTCACCTGGGTCAGCAGAAGAGTGTTACTTGGAGAGGGAACAGCAGAAGAGAAGCCCAAAGGATGAAACAAGCCTGGGATTTTTTTTTTTTAACTTTTTTTTTTTTTTTTAAGATTTTATTTACTTATTTGTCAGAGAGAGAGCAAGCGAGAGAGCAAGCACAGGCAGACAGAGTGGAAGGCAGAGTCAGAGGAAGAAGCAGGCTCCCTGCGGAGCAAGGAGCCCGATGTGGGACTCGATCCCAGGACGCTGGGATCATGACCTGAGCCGAAAGCAGCTGCTTAACCAACTGAGCCACCCAGGCGTCCCTTTTAACTTTTGTAAAAAGATTTTTATTTATTTGGCAGACAGATCACAAGTAGGCAGAGAGGCAGGCAGAGAAAGAGAGAGGAGGAAGCAGGCTCCCTGCTGAGCAGAGAGCCAGATGTGGGGCTTGTTCCCAGGAGCCTGGGATCATGACCTGAGCTGAAGGCAGGAGCCTGGGATTTTTGAACAAAAGCCAGGAGGCCACTGTGGTGTGAGCACAGTGAACACAAGGAGGTATCTGAGAGTTAACATAGGACCAGATCATGTAGGATTTTGCTAACCTTTTGGTGATTTTGATTTTTATTAGAATGAGATGGAAGTTACTAGAAGGTTTTGAGAATAGAAGAGACTTAATCTGGTTTATTCTTTAATAGAATTATTTTGGTTGCTATTTTGAGACTAGACAAAAAGAAGGGATAATCTAAAATAAGAAGACTCCATTGCCAAAAACTTAAAACTACTTATAGTGTCTTGGATCACTATTTTATTGGTGGGATGGGGAAAGTAGTCCTATTTTAGATACATTTGGGATATCTTTTGAAGTAAGCACAAGTGAGATTTATTAACATACTTGATATGGGGTCTGGAGGGAAGAGTGGAGGCAAGGTGACTCTGAGTGTTTTGGAATGGAAAAGCAATGATAAAATGAAATTGCCCTTACCTGAGAAGAAATTTTAAGAGGAGCAAATTGGAACTGAGTTTTAGATATGCTAATTTGAAATCACCTATTAGCACTCTAAAAAGCACTCTAAAGTGGGTCTATCAAGTAAACAGTTGATTTAAATATGGCACTCATGCAAAGTATGGGCTAAAACAAAAATTTGGATGTAAAGATATTTATATTTTAATTATTTGTTTGACACACACACAAAGAGAGAGAGAGAGAGAGTGAGAGAGCACAAGCATGGGGAGCCCAAGAGGGAGAAACAGGCTCCCAACTGAGAAGGGAGCCCAATGCAGGACTTGATCCCAGGATCCTGGGATCGTGACCTGAGCTGAAGATGGATGCTTAACAGCTGAACCACCCAGGTGTACCTGTGTGTACAGATATTTAAAACAATAGGCTTGGGTTAGCTCTTGAAGGGGCATAGTCTAATAAAAAATAGAGGATATTAAAGATGTGAGCCAGGAGGAGAAGCCTGCAGAGTAGACTAGGAAAGCATAACAGATTGGAAAAGGAACATGGGAAGGAATGATGATTTGGAAGCCATGCAAATACAGTATTTCAAGTGAAAAGAAATATCTTATGGGTATAGCGTAAAGTCCTGACTATAGCATTACTAAATGTCTGATTTACACCAAATTAAAGTAAGAAGCAATTGTCCATTATATTTGAGTGCCCATTATGTGCACAGTGAAGATAGTGATTAAGGGAAAAACCAACCAACCAACTTTCACAGATAAAACATTCTTCTTGCCATTAAAGCTCAAAGGCAGGGAGGTAGAATTAAAAACACTGCTTATAAGTCTCATTATAAATGGCAAAAAAAAATTCTGTGGGAATATGGATAAGAGAGAGATTAAATTTGATAGACAGCTTCAGTGGGGGAAAGGTCATATTTGAGCTGGGTATTAAAGAATAACAGAATTTTGGGGGGGTCAGAATGGGAATGGATAAATAATAATGACATTGCAGGCAGACAAATCATATGAGCAATGCCACAGAGGCAGGAAAAGCAGAACATGTTCAGGAATGCGTAATAAATTGATTGGACTAAAATAGAGTGTGCAAAGAAAGAAGGGAGTAAGTGGTAGTAGATACATGCTTTTGCCTTGAAGGAACATCTTGGTCAACAGTCCAGTAGAAAACAATTTTTGAAAAGCTGAATATTATGATTACTATCATTTTTTTAAAAAAAGCTTTTTATATTCTGCTGAACACCTGTCACCCTCCAAAATACAATAGACAGTTATTTTACTAGTAAGATGAATCTATTTGAGAGTAACAGAGGAATGGCAGTTCAGGGCAGGCAAACCACAAGTCTGAAGAGACAATGGGACGATCAGCTTCAGTTAGGCTTTAGGAGGAGATTGGGGAAGGATTGGTTTGAACAAAAGTTCATTAGAGAGGAACAAGTTGGAGCTTCTGGTGGCTTCTCCTTGGCTGCAACTGGTGGTGAGTGTGTTGCTGCTGAGGCAGAAAGAGAACTTACTTCTTTTTCTTAAAAGTAGGAGATGAACTTTCTATGTGAAAAATGGGCCCCCTTATGGAAATGATTTTCATCTTCCTTCTTTTTGCTGGTTATGTAGGCTTCAGGGAGCAGTACCCACAGGGGACCTCCCCCTTTAGGGCCTCCTGCCTCCATTGCGAAGGAAGTTTCTTTGATTTATTCTCATAAAGCTCAAGCATGACATAGAGTAGGATGAATATACACTTGGAAAATATAGAGAAATAGAAATTCTTCCGTGTGATTTCCTCTCTCTGGTAGCTTTTCATTCACCTACTTTTTGCTTGGGCTGTTTTCTAACTTCCTTAAGTGAAATGTACTTTAATTATATGTCTTCCCTAGAAATGGTTCTCGGTCCTGCAAGCCTGCCAGATCACCCAGCAAGAGTGGGACCAAGTCAACTGGAACATCTAACCCACTGAATGTACGTGAGTACCCCGTTAACAGCTTTTAAAACGTGAGACAAGGTATCTTGTATGTGATTTAAAGTGCCTCGGAGTCAGCTGTGAATTAATATGTTTAATTGCTTAGTGTGGGTGAGCAAGCTCTCACTGGTGACAGCGGGATTTGCGTGTGCACCTGTGACAGAGCTTGACTTCCTCTCAAAGCACACACATTGCATTTATGCCTGGGATCACTTGGTCTCTCATAACTACACCAGACACCATGCTGAGTTTTATTTGCCTCCTTGAACCGGAAGGCAGCCAGTTGTTTGGGGTTCTCTCTTACCTTTCTGTTGTCTCTCGACCTTATCCCCTGTTATACTTAAGCCAGTCTCCAGGTAATATTTACTTATGTCATTACTGAAATATTTTATGGATCCTTCATTAGATCAAATGCCCCAAGCAGGCAAGGACCCTGCCTATTTGCTGACACATCATAGTCACTCAACATTTCCATGCTGCCTGACCATGCCTGGTCCCTGGTGGGATATGACCACTTAAAGTATTCCTACACTTTCATGGTTGTTCAAAATATCTGTGCTTCTTGGGCTCCTATCTTTCCCAGAGTTGCTCAGTCTTAGATAAAAAAGCCTCCTGCTTTCTAGAAAAGATAAGACTATCTGATGTGAACATCACTAAATATTTCTTCATTGGACCTTAAAATATCTCTGTTTCTATCTCTAGTGTATTTCTTGTTTCTCAAAATAACCTCTTAGATTAGATTTTAATCCTAAAACTTTACATTTTTTACCAACTTTATTAAATTAGCTATTCCTCCCCAATTTGCATCTCTCCATTTTCCTGGTTCCTTCCACGTAGACAAAAAACAAACATACATTTGTTGCCCTTATCATGGAAAAATGCAACCAACCAAATGAAAACAAACCTCTTTCGTCTCACTGTTCTCAGTGCCCCCCCCCCCACAACCAACTTAGCTGCTTTTAGCCGTTCAAACTTCTTTATAGAACTGTCATTGTTCTTTGCCAAGTCATGGTAAACTCCACAAGAGAAGGGTTTCTTTTTATTGTGCTGTTCAGTATATTTTCAGTATCTGGCACAATATCTAAGCTGGTAAGGGCTCAATGATTAAATGTGTTAATTTTAGCTACCCTTTCACTTCCCACTCTCTACCTGAGTGTTAAAATTTTGCTTCAAGCACTGCTTAAATTACTCTCACCACCATAGTTCCCTTCTCTGTCATTCAAACCACGGTTATACTGCAAATACTTCTCTTATACACCATACCATAATCTGTCTTAATTCTTGTTAACTATATATGCCTCATCACTTCCTCAGCATCTGAGGAGGTCAGGACAACAATTTGGTTATTTCTTTAGCTCTCCCATCTCTTAACAAAAGGCTTGCCTGTCAATAATTATTAATGAATTGAATTAATACTTCACACCTTAAAAGATCTTTTAACATTACGCTGACCACATCAGTATTGCCTTTGATAAAATATTGATAAAATATTTTGTCCCAGAAATAAAAAGAGGAACATGAAATAGGAAAGCCTTTTCAAAACCATGAGCAAAGGACTACCCTGCCTTGTTTAGTGTACCCATCATTCAGCCACGGAGCCCAAGAAGGAATCTACCTACGCTGAGCACTTTGACATCCACTTGAATTCCTGAACAAAATCAGAATCTGTTAACAGGAAAGGACAGGGCAAGTGGCTATTTTATAGACAACCAACAGTGCCTCCTACGCGTTACCTTTTAATTTTGTGCTTGTCCGTGATTGATTCAAGTGTGAGAATGGGGTAAGTGACCCAGCTCTGACTCGTGAGTTAGAAGAGAATGTTTGCTGGCGAATTCTGGGAAAGATTTTTCTTTCTGATAAAAATACATGCATGTAGGGAGAAATACCCTCCCCATTTCTTTTCTGCCCTTGGATATTGTCAAATGAAGAGATGATGTTTGGCACCATAGCAGCCATCCTATGACCATAAAGACAAAGACAAAAGTATCTCTGAGAATATAACCAAGAGTCTTGGCATTGGAGACTTAATGATTTAATTAACCTTGGAAACATAAAGTCTAATCTTTTTGTTATTTGAAATAGTTAACCCACCTCACCTAAGGTTTTTTTTTTTTTTTAAAGATTTTATTTATTTATTTGACAGAGAGAGATCACAAGTAGACAGAGAAGCAGGCAGAGAGAGAGAGAGGGAAGCAGGCTCCCTGCTGAGCAGAGAGCCCGATGCGGGACTCGATCCCAGAACCCTGAGATCACGACCTGAGCCGAAGGCAGCAGCTTAACCCACTGAGCCACCCAGGCACCT
>NW_026739562.1:3621069-3641540 GCF_022355385.1 Mustela nigripes | reverse complement strand
GATGCGGGACTCGATCCCAGAACCCTGAGATCACGACCTGAGCCGAAGGCAGCAGCTTAACCCACTGAGCCACCCAGGCACCCACCTAAGGTTTTTTTTTTTGTTATTTGCAGGCACAACTATATTATCTGAAATAAAAGTGATCTAATACTGTTAAAGAAAATTCAAATCATTAAAATAAGAATTAAAAAAAAATACTATGCTGAATGAATCATGATATATGGCTTTGTATTTATGATCTGTGCATTTAAAGAATTAGAATTATCGATCTATGTGTAAGTCATACCCATATAGACACACACATACATGCATAAAAATGTGGTGTGACCACTTGATGAAAGAAAAACCATTGATTACATCATTTCTAAGATAGTAAAATCATAAAATCATTTTCTGGGCCCTTTAAATGCACCCAGTAAGTGCCCACGAGATAGAAAATCCTTAGGAAACTGTGTTAGGCACCTAAACAGAGATTCAGGAGTTAGTCCACACTCATCTTCTCTCTGTTTTCCTGTTTGCCTTTCCAAAAATAGGTTTCTATGTTTTCTCCTATTTGCTTCTCTTCTTCCTCTAACTCATATGGATTATAATTGCCCAGGCCCAATCTTCTGAGACTCCTTTGAAACACTATTTCCAGTCTTACCTACGGGCCGCATGCCCTGAAACCCATGGATGAAGTTTTCTCCACCATGCACCTTACTCAGGCCTTAGGACACCTTAGGAGTCTCTGGAAAGAGATCAGGCAAAACCAAAATGATTGTTTGGTGGCTTGTGGGCTAAATAATTTATTGTTTAATTAACTTCTCTGTTTTCTCATTAGCTGTAATTTTATGTAAAGAGAAATCATTTATTTAAGAAAAATATGGTAGATTTAATTTGTTTTTCCTGCAGCAGAAAGTGGTCCATGTGCAGACTTAAAATTTGAATTCTATTGCTTGTGTCCAGCTCACTTGTAGGATCACTATTTATCATAGCGGGGTCTGCAAAATCTAAATAATTCCCAAAGCAAAAGCATTTTAAAAATCTAGAATCAGGGGTACTGGGTGGCTCAGTGGGTTAAGCTTCTGCTTTCGGTTCAGGTCATGATCTCAGGGTCCTGGGATCGAGCCCCGAAGTGAGCTTTCTGCTCAGCAGGGAGCCTGCTTCCTCCTCTCTCTCTGCCCGCCTCTCTGCCTGCTTCTGATCTCTCTCTCTCTCTCTCTCTCTCTCTCTCTGTCAAATAAATAAATAAAATCTTTTAAAAAATCTAGAATCATTTACAATTAAGGGGGATCCATAAAGACTTAATGTGGGAGGTCTGTCCATTTCTAATTTAGTGACTTGAATGACTTTATGGTCTATACCTCTTCTGTAACTACTTGGCACATGCATTAGGCTAATTGCCACAACCCTGTATGTATAGGATATATCAGAGACACTAATCTGGAGGAACCCCAATGTCCTCTCTGAGTTTCATTTAGTTGTTCAGTTGGATAGTCTTTATTTTTTTTTTCCTTTATGCTGCCCTCTACTCTGGAGGCTGACTTGTAGACGCTTGATCAAAGGGCTCTAGTCCCCTCTTTGGCCAAAGAAGAGCACCAGCAAGAGATAATAAAAAGGAAAAGTGAGATCAGGGTACTCATTCCATAGGATCCCTTTCCACATGTTTATCTAAGATTGGCGAGGTCCTTCAGCCACAGGTTTGTTTCCATCAAAGCTACCTTCCATGAGTGAGACATGCAGACACTGTTTCCATGAAAAGCTGTCCCACCTACTCCCTTCTGACCTAGGGGGAGTAGGTCCTTTGTCTTACTACCTCAGACCCCTGCACCCTAGTTCCTCTACATCCTAGGTACTGTCCTTCAAATAGCTCCCTTAAACTTAACTTTTCATGAATTACCTTCATCTGAACGTGCCAGATATTTCCTGTGTTATATGTCTCTCTTTGTGATTCTTTAATCACTATTGTATTGACTAGAAGTCTGCAAAATTGACCACTAAGAGTAGTGAGCAACAAATTAAATGTAAATATTTAGATAATAGGCTTGGATTACATGTTAATATAAAAAGAAGTCTTGGAAAATATGAAAAATATTACCTAGACTATGTTTGTCATTTCCTTCTATACATTGAGATTGGCCCCTAAAACACATTCTGGAATTGAATTACTGGAAGGTGGTACCAGTTCCTGTGTACTGTTTTTTTCCCCCCAGTGGGGGGATAGCATAGAATTTCTACTGAACTTACCAGGGCTATAAATCAAGCTTTCATACATTTAGTTTTTTCTTTTAGAAGATGTTAGAAGGTAATTGACTGATATGGCCAGTAGTTGAGCTCTTTTAGGCCTTGATAAAGCCATCTGTTTGGTGGTATGGGGGCCCCTATTTACAAAAAAAACCAAACAAACCTGGAAGTCAGCTATCTTGGATTGTTCGCATTCAACAAGTTAGAGATTTTTTTAATATTTTGCTTTTTATCTTCTGTTTATTTATTTTTAAAGAGGAGATATCTCAAAGCAACAGAATTGGATCTTTTCCAGCTAAGAAGAATTCAAATGAGAAATAATGTCTTTTCATTCGAGTACACAAATTACCCTCTGAACATTTTTTAAAGTCTGTATTAAAGGAAAGAGGCAGTTCTTAATATTAAACTTAGTTCCACATCTAATCACCAACCAAAATATTTCCACAACATTTGAGTGTTTGAAATTTACTTGCTGCTTTGAAATCATAAAAGAGATTGTAGACCTACTGTGGAGAGTTTGAGAAATTGAGGGAAAAAAAAGTTTATAACTCTAACCTAAGAACTATTTTAATTTTTGTACATTGACATCATTTTTAATATAGTTTTAATCTCAGTGTATAAACGTATTTGCATCCATAGGCCAGAGATTTTTCTCAATTACTATATAGTTTTATAATATTTAATTTTGGATATCTTTAAGAAAACTATTTGTCACAGAATAAGTGTTCAATAAGAGCTTTTATTTAGTAAGAGAGATATTTAGTGCAATTTAAAAAAAATAGACATTTCCATTATAATGACATTCACTGATAAGCACCCACTTACATATCATGAATTAGTAAATTCCACAAGTTTTAAGATGCACATGTTGCTTTCAAAATTTTCCAGTTTTTAAGCTGCAGCACATCTTAACAATAGTGCAAAAGTTTAGTTTTCAGCATGTTTTTATTTTATATTCTACATAAAATAACAAGAGGTTCATGATATTTTAATATCTCAGTTTCTGAGTTTACCAGACAGAGGGGTGTGTGTGTGTCTGTGTGTGTGTGCGCGGTACACACGTGTGTGTGCGTGTGTGTGTGTGTGTGAGGTCAGATGTGGCAGTGAATTCTGAAAGATTAAACCTTATCACTCACATGCCGTCTATTTTGGAAATGAAGTCCTTCCTATTTTAAACCATAAAAATTGCTACAAAAAAGCCATAAAACTTAGGTAATGAACTAAAAAGGGAAAGTCATTAATTTCACTACTGGAGTTACAGGGCTTACAAAATTTTTTTAGTGCATTTCTCTTTTAAACTTCTAAATGTTTAAAGTCATGTAGTTTTAGGTCTACTTACAAAGAAAAGAAGTATTAACCTTGATTCCTCAGAAAGAAGTATTAAAAATAAATGAAAAGATTTCCCTCTCTCTGAGAGAACATCTTTCTCTAAAAGAAAAAAAAAAGTAACCTAACATACATACCTCTCCTCCCAGTAATTCAGGGAAACTCAGGTTCTGTCTGGAAGACCAGAGTAAACTATCTATCTATCTATAAATGTCAAAAGGATGTCTCTGAGTACTTCCCACTGGCAAGCAAAATCATCATTTAGTTATAATAGAAATTACATTTTAATCAATATGCCCTTTGCTATTAATCCATTTTTGACTGCCTTAAGAGCCTTTAATAACACGTTAGGAAAAATCACTCAGCTAATGAGTAATTCCAAGGAGAAAAGGGCTGGAATTCTTTTCATTTCTAATTTACTTTGTACAGAACTGACATATATATTTTGTATTCTTGATAATCCTGGTAGAGCCTAACATTTCTTTGTATATGAGATGCCTTTCTCGGCAACTTAAAAGAAAAACAAAACAAAGCACTCTGTGGTCTTTATTGGTAGTGCAGATTCGATCAGCTATCAGCAAATACACATTTTCTCAGCTCTGGCAAGGACCTGATGTTTGATGATATTCTTTATTTGTCATTGCCTGCTGTGGCTTACTTTATTTATTGATTTTTTTTAAGTGCAATAGCAATACACATTCATTTAAGAAATATCAGAATATTTCATTAAAAAAAAAAGCACTTAATGTCCTTAACACTCAGGATACTCCCTTGCTAACATTACATAAATCCATTATCACTGATGCCTGTTCATCTGGGTGTTTTATGTAGTCACATTCCTATTTAAAAAATATATATATTTGCAATGACTTTTTATTCAATAATTCATTGTAAATATGTTTTCTCTTTTCCCATTTTATTTTATTTTATTTCTTTTCAGTGTTCCAAGCTTCATTGTATATGCAGCACACCCAGTGCTCCATGCAATACGTGCCCTCCTTAATACCCACTGCCAGGTTCACCGAACCCCCCACCCCTCTCCCCTCCAAAACCCTCAGTTTGTTTCTAAGTCCACAGTTTCTCATGCTTTGTCTCCCCTTCGATTTTGTTTTCTTTTTAATAGGTATGTGTGCAAGATTTTTATAAAGTTTCTATGGTATTTCTTTGTAGAAACCTATCTTGATTTATTTCACTGAGACTCTAGTGTTAAAAGCATATTGTATCCAAATTTATATTATTAGAAACAGAGCTGGAATAAACATGCTCATCACTTTGGGTGCTATCCTTTACTATTTTAGTAGAATCAATTACCCCAAATAAAATACTGGAGTAACACATAATTTGAGTATTTTACATCCTTGCGAAATCTAGAAAGTTTTTAAATCAACAATGTAGGGGAGTGACTCAGGGTTAAATATTAACTAATTTGATGAATACTGTCTTAGTCCATTTGGGCTGCTATAACAAAAGGCCATAGATGGTATGGCTTAAACAACAAACATGTATTTCTCACAGCTCTGGAAGCTATGAAGTCCAAGATCCAGGAGCCGACAGATTTGGTGTCTGGTGAACAGCCCCCTCCTGGTCCGTAGACATCTGTCTTCTTGCTGGATCTTTACTTTGTTTGAAGTGCCAGGAACCTTAAAAGTGCAGGCTCTTTTAAGGACCCTAATCCCACCATAGGGGTTTCATGCTCCTGACTTAACCATCTCCCAAAAGCCCCACTTCCAAATACCATCACATTGGAAATTTGATTTCAGCATAGGAATTTTCAGGGAGGGAGACACCAACATTCAGTCTATAGTAGGTGGAAATGCTGTTCTGTTCTATTATTTTGATTTTTTTCTTTACCATGAATAAGCATTCATATTTTTCACACATGTCTTGTCTTTTTTAGTTGTCCCTTTATTAGTTGCCCATTTATGTTCTTATCTGGGTCATGTTTACTGAGGACAAAGGAAGAGGAGAGAACATAATGTACAATATAGAGGTCATAGGGAAGCAGCCAAGGAGGTATTCTCCCCAGTAAGCATCACTGCCTGCTGGAAAGTAATCTCTTCTCCTGGAGACTTGTGATGAATTTGGCATTTGTACCGAATGCCAAAGCAAACATGCAATTTAGCAAAACTCTAGTCTGACTGGTTCTTGGCATTTATGTTGATTAAAGGAAAAACAAGTTAGACTCTGACTTTCTTTTTTTAACCACCTGTTAGCAGGTGGTATCAGCACCGTTAACAGTAAAGGCTGGGATCCTTCTACTTTAAAGTGAGTGGTTAAAGGAAATCAGAAACATGTATTGACTATCTACAGTGTTTTAGAATGTAGAGTAAGAATTTACTTCTATTTTCTATTGTCAACGGACTTGGAAATATTCAGCATCCGTTTTATCCATCTGTATTCTTCTGGAATAATGCCTAGAATAATGCCTGGCATATAGTAGAAGTTCAATAAATGCATAAGTATCTTCAGTTTGCTGATGTTAAAAAAGGATGATCAGAGAGATTGAGTAATTTTTAATGTGGTAACACAACTAGGAAGAAATAGTCTCAAGATTCAATATCACTTTGTTCAGACCTAAACTCTATGCTCTACTTATTTCCTATAACATCTCTTCCTTACTTTCCTCTTGTTATACATTTTTTTCTAGCAAAATCAGCTAGATTATACTCTGAACCAACCCAGTGACATCAGTAGCTGAAAACAGGGAAGGTTCCCTGTTGTGCATAGTGGGCAGCAGTTGAGAGTTGGCAGAGGGCCCTCTAGGTAGTTCATACTCCCTAGACTACTTATACTTACCAAGGCTAAGGAGCCAAGAGTTACAGGGTTTTGTTTTGGCTTATTAAAATTCCAACCAGAAGTGACATCTGCTCATATTTCTCTGGTCAAAGGAAGCCATTAAATTTCTTGAGTGTTGTGAAACTTCATGGAGACTAGAGGGTGAGAAAGTACATTTGGGTGGGCCCAAAGAAATTGCCAGCATACGTATAAGTGAAAGAGGATGGCAGGAGAAGCAGATCAGAGATGGAGATGTGAACACAATGCACAGGAGAAAAAAAAAAAAAGCTACAGAGTTGTGGTTGGTATCTCCCTCTCATCCACAAACACTTAGATGACTTTGATGGTTAATTTTACGTATCATCTGGACAGGACTGTAATACCTAGATAGTTGATCAAATATTATTCATGTGTCTATGAAGGTAACTTTTGGATGAAATTGACATTTAAATCTGTGTACATTAAATAAAGCCTGTTACCTTCCACAATGTGGACAGGCCACATCCAAACAGTCAAAGCCATCTTCTTTTTAAGATTTTATTTATTTATTTGTTTATTTATTTTGAGAGAGAGAAACAGAGCGAACATGAGTGAGGAGTGGGAGGGACAAAGGGAGATGGAGAGAGAGAATCCCAAGCTGACTCCATGGTAAGTGGGAAGCCCACTGCAGGCTTGACCTCAGGACCCTGAGACCATGACCTGAGCCAAAATCAAGAGTCTGACTCAACCAGTTGAGCTACCCGGGTGCCTCAAACCAGTCAAACCCTTAATAGAACAAGGACTGACTTCCCCTGAGCAGGAAGGAATTCTGACTACAGTCTATTTTTGTACTGGAACTGAAAATCTTGACTTTCTAGTCTGCTCCTTTTCTCTCTCTCTCTCTCTTTTTCTCAACACACATATATGTACAGCAGAGCAATTTCTTCATTTAAAAGAAATCATTTTTGAATAGGTGAAAGATAATATCCACAGGCATTATTCCAGCTTCTAAGAGGCAGTGAAATCTTCAGGCAGATAAAGTACTAAGGTTAATACAGAGAGGGATAAAATTTATGTGGCCCAACACACACATACACACACACACACACACACCCCTATTGGTTTGGTTTATCAGAAGAACCCTGACTGGTACAGACACTTAGTCCCATGCAGAAGCACATTTACTCCTTCTAAAAGAGAAAACTCAGAGAAGGCAACCAGTTGCCATGTCCAGCTTAGTCTCGGATGCTGAGAGAGACCCTACAGTTTCTTAAATGGGTCTGGCCGTGGAACTTCTTGGCCTGGAGATTTGTATGCATCAAAGAGGAAATTATGTGTTCCTCTTACAGCTGAAAGGTAATGATCAAGTGCTGATGGGAATAAACACTTCCTGAGGCTTCCATAGGTTTTCTGATTTGGTATAATTCTGCTCAGTTGGAATGGTTGGCTGCTCTGTTTATGGATTCCCAGTCCAAATTCTTTTGGTTTATCCTTTTTTGGGGGGTGGGGGTAGTAGTGGTCATCGTCGTCTTCATCTCCTCCTCCTCCTTCCCCTCCTCCCCCTCCTTCTCCTCCTCCGTGGTCACATCTCCAATGCACCTGAGAGAGTATGCTCTTCTGGGAGAGGTGAGCAACTTTTTAAACTCACCTTCTGCCCAAGAGTCTTTTTAAAATATTAAGTATTTAGAGTCTTTTTCTCAAAAACGTAGTTGGCTCCTTACCTGTCTGACTCTGGTAGCTTCCATGTGCTGTCAGCTGCGCTAGCAGTACTCTCTATTTTGTATCTCCTAGCTTTTTCTTGTTTTCTTTGGTTTCTGACTCCAGTTGCTTCTTTCTCTTTCTAGGCTGAGTGATGGGCACCCAGGGAGGTCCTTTTAGGTTTCATCAGGAGAACCACTCCCTCCAATCTGTGGTTCCATAGCAAATACGTCTAATCGAAATGAATTACAGGACAGCTGGATCCTTACTCTGAGACACTTTAATCCCTTTGGGGCTTTTAACAATGGGTGTGGTGGTCACACTTTTGATGAGTCCACCGTGAGTTTTAGTGGACTTTGCCCCTAAAGGTATTGCTTTATATTTTATGCTGCAAGTCCCTAAATCTATGGGCTGTCTTTATTCTCTTTAATTACTAATTATACACTGGCTAATTATTTTAATTATTTTCTGAGCTCCCCTCTTTTTTTTTTTTTTTGTCCTTTTTCCTGGTGCTCTGCCAAACACAGACAACACAAAAGATTAACATTCTATATTCTAATTTTGCCCTAAAGATACACGTTTATTATTTCTCTGGAGTGATTCCCAACTTAGAAGAAGTGACATCTTCACTAAATGCTTTGACAGTACATAAGACAGCCTATCGTTTTCTCACTTTAATAATTTGTTCACTCTTTTGATCTGGTAAGCCAAGGTCATACATTTTGGGTCTTGATATGGTAATGTTCTACTTTTAGGTATCAAGTTCTTTAAGAATCTGACTAGAAGGTTTGGTAAAAAACAACTTTAACCTAGCTATGGCTAGAATAACAAAGGCTTATTATGTTTTTAACTTACACTGTAGGTCCATGGTTGATCTCTGCTGTTCAGTGTTGTTCTGATTCATGGCGGCAGGCTGAGGGAAGTTTTATTTCTATGCTTTCTTGGTTGCTGAGGAAAGATAAACAGGAAGTGAGAATTGCACACCAACTCTCAACCATTCCTCCCAAAAGTGGCATGCATTCCTTCTCCTCATGTGTTATGGAACAAAACCAAGCATATGGCCATATTAACTTAAAGGGATGGGAAAGTACAATTCCAGGGTATGTCTGCAGGAAAAATCTAGAAATATCGAGTGACTACTATTAATGGTTGCCACATTCTCGTACTCACCACTCCTTTATTTTTGAGGATACCAGACTCAGATCTCCAGGAGGGCAATGTCCTTTTGCTCTGGAAATTAATGAACTTGAGAAATTGAATTGATGAAATTGAATTATCTTAAGAATTAATGAACTGCCAGGAACTATCCTACGGCAGCAGCAGTAAAGATTCACCAGATTGAGGACTTTCATTTTCAGTTAGCAACGTCCCTCTCCCTCTGCTGCGGACATATTTGCATGAGTTGTGAACACAGGTCACACAACTCTACAAAATAGTAGCTGTGGTTGAAGAAATAGCTTACTCAGTGTTAAGACAGATGAGGAAAGCCAGTCACCTTCTGGGAGGCAAATACATTCTCTCCATATAGTACAATAAGTTTTCATTAAAATGATATTCACTATCTCTATTCCAAAAATCTGAAAACTTGATGATGTAGTGTTGGGTGTGGGGAGAAAAGCAAGGGAAGGAAAGAAAGGAACAAAAGGAGATGGAGAGAAACAAAGGAGGTTTTTACTGTTCTTAAGGTATAAATCATACGTATCTAGCTTTTCTCTCTAAAATCAAGAATAAGTTACTTTGTCATATACAGAACCAGTCTGCAAAGTATCTGGTAACCAAGACTAAACTTCGAATTTGTTGTACTTAAGAAAATGTTACACCATTTGTCTTTAGCAAGCATGAAAGAGTAAGTTTATTGTAGGTTTGCATGGAATAACACAAAATAGAGGACTCCAAAAATGCACTTCTGGCTTATAAAGGATCTAAAATTTATTAAACTATTTCCCCCTCAGACAATGGGTACTAATTTAGGGGGTCCAGAGTGTATTAGTTTTTTCATTGCTGATGTAATAAATTAACACAAACTTAGTGGCTTAAAATAACCAAGTTGATATCTTACAATTCAGGGTGATTGAAATCTAGCACAAGTCTCCCTGACCTAAAGTCAGAGTGTTAGGAAGTACATGTCCTCCTGGAGGGACCATTTCTTTGCTAATTAAAATTCAGTTGCTCAAAATTGTAGGCCTGGGATCCCTGTTTTGTTTGCTGCCTGTCAGCTGAGGGTCGCTCTCAGCTTCTATAGGCCATTTACGTTCCTTAGTTCATGGCTGTCTCTATCTTCAAAGTCAGCAAAGGCAGAGGCTTGTCCTCTTCACAGTTCGAATCTCTCCAACCTATTCTTCTCTCAACTCTACTTTTAGGGACTTATTTTATTAGTTTGGGCCTATCTGGATAATCCAGGATAATCTCCTCAACTCAAAATCCTTAACTTTAATCGTATCTGCAAAGCACCTTTTGTCATATAAAATAATATATTCACGGTTCTGGAAATTAGGACCCGGACACTTTGGGGAGGGGACACATTATTCTGCCTACCACAAAGGTCTAAGCATGAGATCCATGTGCTGAGATAAATGAATGAATGGAATCATGAGAGTTTTCTATTAGAAGAAAACGTGAGACTAGCCACTCATACTTGGAAAATCATAAATATGGCTTACCCTATCAGCCTGGGGAAAATAATTGCATGCCTTCTTCATGAGGAAAGTATAGAAAATTTATTATGCTCAGTCCAGAAATATTTTCTAGTTGAGGCCCCATAAACAAATGCCTAAAGGAATGTGCAACCAAGATGCTATCTCATTAGGAACGTGAAAGTCCTTTATGGCCCCATAAATAATTATAGAAATAAAATGGGTTCATTTCTTATCTTCAGTGTGTTATGATTCTGAACGTGTCACCATATCTGCTGAATATGTCTGACAAATATGGCTACAAATATGGATGTGTGATTAAATTGACTGAGGTGGAGTTAATTAACCTCAAGAAGAGAAAAATTAAGGAGTATTTGAAAGGTGTCTTTATTTTGATAAGGGGCTAATATAGAAATGATAATTAGAAATGTACATGCTTTCTGGGGGGTTGAAGTGGTTCCAGTGAATTCTTGCTTCCAACACAAGGAAAGATTTCCTAATAATCTGAGAATAATCTGAGCACTTTAAAACTGGGTGTGGTGCATAAACAATAAATTCTGGAACACTGAAAAGAAATTCTTAAAAAATAAAAAATTTAAAAAATTTTTAAAAATATGATATGTCCTATCTTAAGAAAAAAAAATGGATGGAACTACATCATGAGATTGTGACCTTCCTGTCATTAGAGGTCAGTTAAGCAGTGGCAGAGGAGCCCTTAGCAGGAAGATTGTGAATAGATTTCAAGCACTGAAGAGATGGATTATATGCGATTTTTAGTAATGTGGCCCTCTTTTCCTAATCAATTATCCAATTCTTAGTCTGACAATATTTTTTTCCTAGTTTTTTCTGTTTTGTGAAAATGTAAGTCTTAAAATCCCAAGTTGTCTGAAGTAAATTAATGGCCGTCATTGTGAACGATAACACATTAAACATGTAGATACTTATATAATAAAACTGATTATTAGGATGATAAGCATGTATTAATTGATTACCCCGCACTATTCATTGGTTAAGATTTATTTCATGTGAAGGGCTATCCCAGCATTGTGATTGGTTTTGTGACTACAGACAGACCCAGACCTCACAGAGTTTACAGATTTGTGGGAGAGACAGACAATAATGACCAAAAGAACAAAATCAGTAATCACCGATTATGTTATAAAGAACATAAGCAGGATGATAGGTTAAAAAGAGTAGTGAGGAGACCAATTTAAGTAAGGTAATCAGGGAAGAACTTTTGGTCAAGGGGGCTGACATTTAAACTGAACTTGCAGCATATGAAAGGGCCATGTCCTTTGTATAATCTTATGTTATTAATCTGTCCAGTAACTCTATGAGTAAAGAGCTGTGGTTGCCTTAATTTCAGAGAGAAAGAAACTAAGGCTCCACAAAGATTTACCTGCTCAAGTTTAAAGGCTAGAGACTGGGGCCCAAATCTGTAAGATCCCAGAGGCTTATAAAGCTGGCATTTGGTTGTTTGGCTCTTTCTGACTGCACATTTCTGCACCTGATATTGCTGAGCAACTTGGAAAAAGTGAACCCAAGGGGACAGGCTCTTCCCTCTTTGTGGGCTCATGACTTAATGACTAAGTTCAAGAATCCTAAATTTTAATGAAGTTACAGTACTAGGATTCAGAAACATACCCAAAAGCAGCTGGAGCTAGTTATCATTTTTATTATAGACATGGATTGTGGGAGACACACAGATACAGTAAAAAGACAATCAATTTCCCACTTTTCTTTGATACTACTTTGATATTGCTGAGTATTTTAAGTACATCGATCTAATGAAAGTAATTTAGTTAATGAGGAGGGATATTGCTGCTGAAGACAAGCCGTTCCTTCTTGGGTTTAAACTCACCATTCAGGTGGGAATTAGACAAGGTGGGAGTCTGCATGAGGAAGAGTGCTGCCCAGTGGTCCCAGCTTAGCTCCCTCTACCGCTGTAGACCTTTCGGGGAAGCCACTTTATTTCTCTGAAGCTCAGTTTCCCTGTCATGCTCAAAGATTTTCTGACAGTGTTAATGGCCAATCTGTTAAAGCCAATCTCTTCTTCACATTTAAAAAGTCAATGGAAGCAGTAAATGCGAGTTTAGGAGTCAAGATTCATGCAGGAATGGATCTGTAGGGAGGGATACTATCTTCACGCGAGGCTGCTTTAAGTGAACATCATGTGTCTAGTAGATGTTCAGGAAGTAAGGGGACCAGAAAAACTGATACAGACAGTTCTGGACAGTATCACTGGTATACATGTCCCCACAAAGTAGAAAATCGGCCGCATTGTTAACTTCATAAATTAGATTTTATTTCTTCATTTGAATGTTTGCTGAGATTTAAGTACATCTGTGCCTTAATGCTAGCATTATGTACAGATCTTCTTTGGCTTAAGATGAGGCTAGGTCCCAATAAACCCTTATTTTTCGAAGTTGAAAATATCATGAATTGTAAATGAGTTTAATAAACCTTACCCACTGAACATTGTAGATTAGCCTCGCCTACCTTAAACATGCTAAAAACACTTACCTTAGCCTACAGTTGGGTGAAATCATTGAACACACAGCCATATGATGAAAAATTATTGCATATCTCACATAACTTATGGGATTCTCTATGGAAAATGAAAAACAGAATGTGGGGACAGAATGGTTGTTAGTGTATCTATTGTGGACTCTCATGATTACCTCCTGACTGGGAGTTGTGACTACTGGTCCTGTTCCGCGTCATGAGACAGGATCATATACGTATACCACCATTCTGGAAAAAGACACAAATTCAAAATTCAATGTATGGTTTTTACTGAATGTGTTACCACTTGTGAGCCATTGTAAAGTCAAAAAATCATTAAGTCAAACGAAGTGAGGGACCATTTGTATTATTTGCCAGGCATCCTAGTCTCTCTCTCTCTCTTTTTTCCTAGTCTCTTTTTAAATGCAGAACACACACACACACACACACCCCAGCATTACTTAGTAATGCTATGTATATACCCTTAACACACACATTCTCAATATAAAAATTCACAAAAGCTTATTTCACTTTGTGGTACTAAAGAGCCGTGTCTCAGATTTCACTTGTCCTTATGTATGAGTTTATTGGGAATTCTTACTGAGGGATAAAACTTTTCAAAGGGCTCCTGATCTACCAATCATACAAGATTAATGTGATCTTTATGTATTCAGCATACTGATACTGAGTTATTTCTATGAGCCAGGCATTGTCCTAGGCATGTGGAATCCAAAGCAGGCACTAACACATTGTTGCTATGTTCAGTAAACAGAGTTTTGATATGCAAAATATGTCAAACCCACACTGTTTTTGTTGTTGCAATGGTATTGAATAATGTAAATACTAAATATCTACTTTGTGTGTAACCCTGTGGTGAGGGCTTTGCCCTTGATACTCAAGCCTACTACTCTTTTTCACACTGCCAAGGAGCCCTGAAAGTTATATAAATGGTGACTCAATTATGGAATGTGGTAGTTCTCAATTACCTTACTTAATTATCATAAAAATCAAATGGGCAGTTTTTCCCATCCCTTTTTCTGAAATGAAAACACTGAGCCTCAAAAATGTGAGAATTACTTAACTGGTAAGTGGCAGAGCTGGGTTGAGATTTGTATCTGACTAATGCTCAAGCTTGAATAATTTTGTTCCTCCATGAAGTCTGTTGTTAAATCACTATTATCTGACACAGAATTAATAATCTAAGTACCCCAAGATTCCTTTATAAGTGTAAATTGTACTTCAGAGGCCATTTATATCACTTATCTTGGGAGAAAAATAACACCTTGCATCTGCTCTAAATGCAAAGCTAGGGGTCCAGCCATGTTTGTTTGTTTGTTTGTTTGTTTTAAATTTATGTTTTTTTATTGTGTTATGTTAGTCACTATACAGTGCATCATCAGTTGTTATACAAACACCCAGTGCTGCATGCAATCATGCCCTCCTTAATACCTACCACCAGGCTCACCCATCCCCCACTCCCCTCCCCTCTAAAACCCTCAGTTTGTTTCTGGGAGTCCACAGTCTCTCATATTTCATCTCCCTTTCAGGTTCCCCTCTCCTTTACTTTTCCTTTCTTTCTCCTAATGTCCTCCATGTTATTCCTTATGTTGGACAAGTAGGTGAAACCATATGATAATGGACTTTCTCTGGGACTAGAGGAGATTATGCTGAGTGAAATAAGTCCAGCCATGTTTTTAAAACAAGAACATTCACAAACTGAGAGGCAATGTAGAATGTTTTCTTAACCTTCTCCTTAGAGAGAGCTACCTGGGAAATCTCTCAGGAGTACTCTATCTTAGTCACAAATACACATTTATGTCTTTTTCTAGCCACATTGTGGAGATTAAAAAAAAAAATTACCCGATGGCAGGTTTAGGGCCGTCAACCCAAAATTTTAGAATTTAACAGCTGAAAATTGCACCTCCTATTGAGTTTGGTAAAGAGAGCTATATATCAAGGTTGATTTTTGTTTTTGTTTTTCTGTCTGAACCATTATACTCATCAATTTTTATTGTAGTGGTTTTGTTTCTAGCACAACGGAAGAGTATTTTTATGTGGCCTCAGTAAAAGTTGATGTAAATGTATATAAATGATAACACACATCATTAGAGTAGGTAGGTAGAGGTTAAAAGGAGCTAAGACACATGAAAAGTTTAAAGACGTGGATTTCAATGTCATGAATCACAATTTATGTTCTAGAATGGGCAATGGAGTACACTGTGCTAGTTGTGCCATCCCAACATATGCGGACTTGCCCACCCAAGCAGTTTATGCATTTAAATATACCCAAGATAGTTTGTTAATCCTAAATTTCTTTTAATGTTTAATATTTAATAGAGAGAAGCTGTGATATCTCAAAAAATAAGAAAAGTTGGTGCTCATGATGATTCTGCAAGGAAAAATCACCTTTACTTAAATACAGATTAAACTAATGAATATATCTACGAGAATGTTAATATAGGTACTTAGGAGAGCAAAAGAACATCAGCTTAATGAGTCCAAAACTTTGTGATTCCTTTGACAGAGTTGTGTGATTTTGTTTTCATGACCATGGCTTTGCATTTCTGCTGCTTCCTTTCTCTACTTTTATATTCCAATGAAACTGCAAATATTCTAGTTTGTGTGAACCATCTAGACAAATATTATTGGGAGAAACCGATTACCACTTTTGGAAAACATCTCAAAGTATGTACCATGGTGGACCAGTAGCTCTGTGATTCAATTGGTATACATTTTCACTATTAAATAAACCATATGATATAGTTCAAAAATACATTATAGCTTTCCTCTAAAAGAAGATCTAATTGAATTTGTCCACTCAAGTTATCTACACTCATCTAAAATTGACTTTGATATACAGATTTCATATTGCTCTTAAAAACTACACTTTATAAATGCATGAATATGAATATCAACCTATTTCCACCTTCAAATTAAGGTTGATTGAATGTTTCAAATAGTCTTTGTGTTACCAGAGGGTGTGTGTGTGTGTGTGTGTGTGTGTGAGTGAGTGTGTGTATGTTTTTTTTTCCCTGAATTTCAATTAACCTCAAACGATTGCTTGACTTTTTGGACCTCAACCTCAAATGGTAGTAAGACTACATTTTCCTTGAATTGCTTCACATGTGTTAGTTGTGTATCTATAACCAGATTACACACTTCTTAAACAAAAGCCCTAGGTCTTTTTCTTCTTTTGAAATTCTCCCTGATTCCAAGACTCTCCCCTTTCTCTTAGGTAATGTGTTGAATAAACTAAATGCTCAATATATATATTTGCTGGATCAAATCATGTTTTTTTTTTTTTAAATCTCCTATAGTAACCATGACATTCTAGATCATATAGAAGGGACACAATAAGTGCTTTTTTATAAATGGGAGCTGTTTCCTAAACCTATCTGTGAGAATCTTATCCTCAGTAGAATTACCTCACCATCCCTATCAGATTGTATAACAATTTCTATCTCTCTCTCTCTCTTTTTTTTTAAAGAATGTACAAGATGGGGTGTGGGAAGGGCAGAGGAATAGGGAGAGAGAGAATCGTTAGGAGGCTTCATGCCCAGCGTAGACACTGACAGGGGTCTCACAACCTTGAGATCATGAACTGAGCTGAAGTCAAGAGTCGGACACTTAACCAACTGAGTCACCCAGGTGCCCCTACATAACCATTTTTTTTAAGTCTTATTTTGATCTTTGATGTATGTGACCCAAAAATAATCTTGATTCCTGATTTTTAAAGTATAATTATAAAAGGAAACAAAAAAAGGGAAATTCCCCATGGCTATTTAAAATAAAAGAGTCACAGTTGTCTATTAGATTTTCTGATCATAATCAAGGCAGCCAGATAGAAAGAAAGAGGATTATTTTTTGAGATCTTAAAAATCTGTCATTCAAGTATTGACCTTCAATACTTTTGTGAATCCAGGCAAACCATTAACCTTTTGAATTTCAGTTGTCTCCTTCAAACAAATAGTGTAATAATTACATCTACCATGCAAAATGATTTTGAGAATTAAAAACCAAACTATCATATGTAAAAGGACCAAAAAGAATGTCTCACAAAGACAGAAGGTCAAACGGTGTCAGTTCCCGGATTTCTTCTCTTTCTGTAGTGCTTGCATAATATAACTGACTAAGAAAATAGTATGCATATGGTGGGTCTATATACTTCATTAATGGACAAAATATGTGCTGTGTTTGAAGTTTCTGTGAATGCGCTACCCTAAATGTATGGATTACACAATTAGAAAATTTTCATTGTGTTAACAGCTTGATTGCTGTGTTTTTATTTGCTTGCCTTTTTTTTTTTCTTTTTTTAAGATTTTATTTAGAGAGAGAGAGAGTGAGAGTCAGGGAAAGAGCAGGAGAGCGAAAATCTTAGGCAGACTCTGTGCTAAGCCTGAAGCCCATGTGGGGCTCAATTCCAGGACTCCAAGATCATGATCTGAACTGAAACCGAGAGTTAAATCCTCAACCAACTGAGCCACCCAGGTGCCCCTTGTATTTTTTTGATTAGACTTCTTTTCACTGCTGTTCCATCCTTTTTAATGTACTTACTATGCCCATTATATGAAAGTAAACTGTATCTCAGCTTCACGTATTATCTGTTGAAGTCTATACCAAGGTAAATTCAGTGAAAGCAAGATATAATTCATCAACTCGGTTAAAACTGCAACCTAAAATATAAAACAATTAGAATTTTACATAAAGGGGATTGATTCAAAAGTGGCTAACATATAGCTGACCCAGAGTAGAGAAAATTTACTAATTTAAGCAAGAAAGAAAGCATAATAAGTTGTTTTCAATTCCCAACCCCAAAGCTACAACGGAGTTGTAACAGGGATGTCCACACTAAAAGATTTGTAATATAAAGAAAAAAGACACCTGCAAAATGCTAGTTGTTGCATTTGTTATCTTGTTTTGCATTAGCTGCTAATGTGGTTATAATGTCAGGAGCAAAATTAGACTTTATTCTGCCTATCTCACCTCTTAGTTGTATGTTCCCTAAATGGCATAGGTAATGTTCCCGTAACACGCAGCACAGTACTTTCCTAGGAGTTCAATAAATGTTTGCTGAATTGAATTACCACATTAACATGTAAATTGTCAGATTGCAGGGTTTACAGCCTGTAAATCTTATTTTAAAATCCAGGTTTACACAAATTTGCATATTATTTAGAAAATGAATAAATTAAGCCCAAATCAGTGTCTAATTTATATGCATCTCCACAAACTCAGCTTAATAGTTTGAAGTGTTACCATTGACCAACAAGTTGGATAGGACACTGAGATGACTAATTCACTTGGGAACTGACGGTGTTTAGCATATTGCCCAGAATTTTGTTTACTTATCAGTGGATATTTTTTCCAGATGAACTTTCTTTGGAGATTTTTATTTTCGGTTACTTACTTACCTCTTCTTGAATTTTGTTGCTTTCTTGACTGAATGTGTTTAGTTTGATAGACCTTGCGGCATGCTTCTCCAGTAACCAAAGCTCATCATGTCTTATGGGTAAACGATGAGTAGCCAACACAGTTTCAAGAATGACCCTCCTCCACATTTTTTTAAGATTTACTTTCTTGCCAAGCTGTTCTACTGAACAGTCATTTTTCATTCAAAAAAGAGAACCTGCTCTTGGCTTGTGGCACTGCAACTGCATCTAACTTTTCTTTTGATAAATTCATATAAACTTATGATAGGGGTTACCCTCTTTATTTGTCAAAGAAAAATTAACCTGCCTTCTTCACAATTTCCTCCACCTTCCTTCCCATTCTTTTAGTTAATTATGTAAGTTCTGCAAATTTTTATATAAAATCTCAGGGAGAAGCATCCAATATGATGTTTATCAAGCTGTAGCAGCAATTCAATATGCAAAACAAAACAAAACCCCCAAAACAAGACCAAAATCATTGTTTCCTAATGCAGTGCCTCAAAATTGAAGTTCTCTGCCTGATGAGGTAAAAACAACTCCTGTGTTTTTATTTCATAGTACCTAAGCCCAGCTTTCTCTATCGCTCGAGTCATTTTAAGTGGAAGATACAGGAATTATTCAACAAGATGAGATTTAGCAAGACATTGTTGACAGGGTTTCCAAGGAAACAATAAAACGAAAGGGCAGTGACTCCTGATTTTAAAACAGATTCAGCTTTTAAATGATATAGAGAAGTAACATTGATTCATAGGGACTTAA
The DNA here is from genome assembly GCF_022355385.1 of Mustela nigripes. Lineage (NCBI taxonomy): Eukaryota > Metazoa > Chordata > Mammalia > Carnivora > Mustelidae > Mustela > Mustela nigripes. Next base: position 3,622,213 of record NW_026739562.1, on the reverse strand, counting down.
AAACTTTTAAGGAAAGCCCAATCAAGACATTGAATAACATATTTCTGTTGGGAATAAAGAAAGCAGGGGACTCTATAAAAAGAAAGTGCTGTAAAGGGGAGGAATTGTATTTTGAAGGCTACAGTGTCTCAAGGTGTTCAGTTGATGAAATCTTTGTCTTGTAGTCACCAAGCTTCATTCTTAGTTTCAATAATCACAATGCAGTTTTTACACTCTGCAATTATCTTTAATTGTAAGGATACACAACCTCTTATTAAGCTAAAAGGGAGATAGTAGTTGTGCATATTAAAGAACCTGTGAACTCCGACAGCCTATTTGGATTCCTGAATGATTTTGACACTCTTCTGAAGAGTGGTTGCCCCATTTTGTTCCCTACCTCTGGGGAGTTTGTTAAAGGAAAAACTGTTGAGGATATCCTCTTAACACTACCTGAAGATGATCTAGTCCTATATGACCAGCTAGAGGGAGAAGAAACTCAATACCACAGATGTTAGTTATGTTGGCTGGAAGAAAATGAAGCAAGTTCTGTAACATTTCACTCAACATTCAAACCATGTAATTTTAGCCAAAGACCTTGTACTGTCTGATAGGAGGTTTTCTTTAATTTTGAAGGGATAACTAACTCGATAAGATAGGAGTAACTGATATTTTGGCATATCTCTAACTTGTCAGTGTGGAAACAAACCCTTCCCCCTCAACAACAAAAACACCACCAAACATGCACACACACACAAATGCGCGCGCGCGCACACACACACACACACACACACACACACACACATCTCCATCATCTCTTCCCTGTATAGCCTAAATTTTTGCACAGCAAAGCCCTACTATTCCAGGTTTAGCAGAGAGCACTTATTGTAACAGAGTTATCTTTGTTCTCTTTGTTCCTCTACTTATTCCACAAATCAAAATTAATCGCCCCTTTCACTAGTGTTGCCTTTATATAATATTTATAATTCTATTTAGCATATATCTTGCGCTGCTTGGTATCATCATACTGAAAAGCCTGTCACCGTTTGTGAATTGTAAGCTCCTTGAAAGCAAGCATTAGTTGTTTTTACCCCCTTTTCCTTCCTTTCTCTGTGGGTGTTTCATATACATATATATATATATATATATATATATATATATATATATA
>NW_026739562.1:3596477-3620969 GCF_022355385.1 Mustela nigripes | reverse complement strand
ATATATATATATATATATATATATATATATATATATATATGGCACACATGCAAATATCTAGATATCTATCTATACACACAGTTATATAGAGAGTCTAAATAAAATATGTACACATATGTTGTATATATATTAATTTAAAAATTAAAACACACAGATTGCCTTTTCTTTTATATTAATCTATGAAAAGGCAATGAAATCATCCCTCTTGCCAACAATTGTCCCTATTTCAGTAAGAGTATTTGATCGGATTATATTGTACATTTTATATGTTTTTAAATTAACACTGTAACACAGCAGCTATCCAGACACTCCCTCTGTTCTCCAAAAAAAAAAAAAAAAAAAAAGAAAGAAAGAAAAGAAATTACTTGAATAAATCCAGTTGATAGGATATTTCAGTATTTTTCAGTATTGTATAGGGTTCTCCTACAAGATTCTTGGGGAAGTCAGAACTGTATTGCTTCCTATCCACTTTCCTCTCTGTGCACCCCTCCCTTTCTGCAGACAATGATCTAGTCTCTCTTTTCCTCCTCCTTCTCACATTTAGGAACCATTTAGAAAGTTTACTTAGAGCTTAGAGTACCCCTGAGGCAGTGATTTTTTTTTTTTTTTAAGATTTTATTTATTTATTTGACAGACAGAGATCACAAGTAGGCAGAGAGGCAGGCAGAGAGAGTGAGGAGGAAGCAGGCTCCCCGCTGAGCAGAGAGCCCGATGTGAGGCTTGATCCCAGAACCCTGAGATCATGACCTGAGCCGAAGGCAGAGGCTTAACCAACTGAGCCACCCAGGTACCCCGGCAGTGATGTTTTTAGGTCGGAGGAAACTGGTAGAGATGCACAATTCTAACAAAACCTTTGAAAAATTTCCTATCAAGTAAGGACACAATTTTACTTTTGGTGTATCAAAACATCCTTGTATGACCTTCATGGATGTTCAGAAGTATCACATTTGCATGTCCATGCTTCCTAAGGAGGATGGAAAGCTGGAATGTCAGTTTTTGCCAGCATAGAGGCTTCATGGCTCTGAAGTTTTACTGTTAGCCTTTGGAATTACACTTCATTCTGTGGATTCCATTACTTTAAATACTTTTTATTGCGTAGTTCATAGTCACCGTTAAGCATCGGTGTATGTCTTAGGCAAATGCGTGTTCCATTGCCGTTACTGCATTTACACTAGTGGTGGCTTCTGTATATACAGGTAGCATTATACTTTTTTATTAGAAGGGAAGATTTAACCCGTTTGTGAAATGTGTACTATTTTTCAGTATCTTTTTTTTTAATTTTTTTATTTTTTAATTTTTTATAAACATATATTTTTATCCCCAGGGGTACAGATCTGTGAATCACCAGGTTTACACACTTCACAGCACTCACCAAAGCACATACCCTCCCCAATGTCCATAATCCCACCCCCTTTTCAGTATCTTTGAGAAAGTTTTACATAAAGAGACTACTTCTCAGAAAGATCTTATCAAAGAACTATACCATACAAAGCAATAAGCCCAGATGGTTTTATAGAGGAATGCTATGGACTCTTCAAATACCATACCATACCAAAGCTATCTACATTTTTACGGAATATAGGATGACATAACTTCCTAAATCTCTTTATGATACAACTGTAACATTGAAATTAAAGCCCTATCAGGATAGGGGGAAACCTGCAAATTAACCTCATTTACAAATGTTTGTGGAAAAGTTTTAAATAAAATAGTAGCAACAGAATTCAATACCATATTAAGATAATTATACAAAATGGCCCACCAAGATTTATTTCAGGAATGCAAGATGTTCAGTATCAGAACATCTGTTAATATAATTCATCACATTAATAGATCTGAAGGAAAATCATATGAATATTTCCATAAATATTGAAAAATTCTCCAAAAAATTTAACACCCATTTCCCACAAACACATTCAGTAATAATATAATGGATGGATACTTAACCTAATGAAATAGGAATATCTCAGTCCTAAAGCCATTACCATCCTTATTGGGGAAACTCTAGAGGCATTCCCACTAAACTGAGAAATTAGGCAGAGATATTTCCTATTTCCACAATTATTTCACACTAGGAGATTATTATCCATTGGAATTAAGATAACGCATGTAAGAATGTAGAACTGAAGAAGTAAATTTTTTTCAAATGATATATAATAGTATACCTAGAAAATTCAAGAGACTGAATGTTAAAAATAACTCAAACAATATAATAAATCAATAAGATAATAAAATAGAAAATTAATGTATGTAGTTCAAGTCATCTGTATCAATCAGCTATTACTGCATAGACAACCACCTTAAAAAATGTAGGTTTGTACAAATGGGCAGACAGATATTGTTCTTAGATAGGATTTCTCAAAAGGTTGTAAGTTCTCACTTGATTAAACTATAAATCAGCTGATTTCAATAAGAATTATCAAGTATTTTATTGGGGCCAAATGAAAAATGCACATATAGAGATATAAATATGTATACATAGCTCTGAAAAAATGAAAGAGATGAAAAAGACTAATTGTATACAATTTTTTTATGTAGTTAAAGTAGCATTTCAAAACACTAAAAGGGAGTCTTAATAAAAAGATACATTTACATTTACACCCGTTCTTGTACATAAAAATTAACACCAGGTGCATCTACGTAGTACAATATTTTTTTAATCCATCACACATGTACTAGAAGCAAACATACTAGAATTCATTTATAATTTGGCTGACTCAAAATATTTTAAATTGATAAATTTGTATAATATAAAGAAATGTTGTATAACAAATATTAACAATTCAAAGTTAAAAGGCCAATGATGAACATGAAGAAAATACTTTTAAATTATGTCACAAAATAAGTGCTAAAATCTCTTAAAATATTATTTTTTATAGGGGCACCTGGGCAGCTCAGTGGGTTAAGCCTCTGCCTTTGGCTCAGGTCATGATCCCAGGGTCCTGGGATCTAGTCCCTCATAGGGCTTTCTGCTCAGCAGGGAACCTACTCCCCCGCCCCATCTCTCTGCCTGCCTCTGCCTACTGTGATCTCTCTCTCTCTGTGTCAAATAAATAAATAAAATCTTTTTAAAAAGTTTAAAATATTATTTTTATATAATAAGGAAAACCCAATGCCCATAAAATAGTCAAAAGACAAAAATAGTCATTTGACATAGTTAAAGACATACAAAAGGCTCTTAGATGAAAAAGTAGTTAACTCTGTTCATAGTGACAAAAATGCAAATAAAAAAAAAAAAGGAAGTCTATCTTTCACCTTTCCAACTGGCAAAAATTTGAAAAGCTTAGCTGTCTGCTAATAGGGCCCTAAGAAAATAGGCCAACTCATACCTCTCTAGTGAGAGTGTAAAGTGGTATCATCCACATTGGAAAGAACTTGGTCAAATCTTACCACACTCTCTATTTCTCTATACAGTTATTATTTGACCCAACAGTCCTACCTCTAGAAACTTAGCCATTTTTTATACACACACACACACACACACACACACACACACACACATATATATATGTGTGTGTGTGTGTGTGTATGTATATATATATTGCTTTATCCATGCATCTGTCAATGGAACTAATATCCATTCTATATAATATTCATATATATTTTTTTCAGGCTAAGTTTTATATATCTATCTATACATATATATATATTCAGGCTAAGTTTCTAAACTTAGTGTGTGTGTGTGTGTATATATATATATATATATATATATATATATACACTCTAGCATACACACACACACATATGTACTCAAAATGATGAGAAACATCATTTTGATGAGTTTATTCATTGCAGGATTTTGTAAACACAAAAATATTGAAACAACTTAAATACACATTCAGTGGAGTCCTATACAGTTGGTCCTTCCGTCCCCTAAAAGTATGGCTAAATCTCCACTACGCAGTAAATAGGGATTTCCAGTATATTTTCTTAAAAGACAAAGCAGAGTTCAAAAGCTTATGTATAGAAGATATCATTCTTGGGGCACCTGGGTGGCTAAGTTGATTAGTGTCCAATTCTTGATTTCAGCTCAGGTCTTGATCTCAGGATCATGAGTTCAAGCCCCTCACTGGGCTCCATACCGGGTGTGGAGCCTACTTAAAAAAATATTTTACACATACAAACACATAAATAATCATATATTTATTTAGAAAATGCATATATATATGCATGCTTCTAGAGTGTGCTATCTTTATATGAGCATGTGTTATTATGAAATACAGAATTTAGAGAAGATGGGACTTCTCTGAGTATATCAGTTTATATAATTTTTCCTTTTTCTCCATAATAATTTTTATTCATTCAAAAAATGAACAATAATGGAGTAAAGAAAACATTAAGATGGAAACAAATAAAAACCAAAGCCAACTTTTTAATCAAATGTATTGCAAAAGACTTAAATGTGTTTTGAATGCAGTATTCATTTGTATACTTTCATGGGATTATAATCTAAGGATAAAAAAGAAATGCACTTTATTTAGCAGGCTTGTTTTTGGTGATGGAGTAGTTGTTTCAAAACATTTAATATATATTATAAGATTGGTAAATATGTTATCATTTTAGGCAAGAGAAATGGGATCCATTAGAAAGGAAATCTATGAATTAGCATGAAATCATGATTTTAAAATATCTTCCTGTTATCTATCCATTGGTTTTCCTTTGCATAAGAGTACATCTTAAAATCAACCATACCCAGTAGCAATTAGCACATGTAGCCCCAGGTCTTGGTTCCCAAGTACTCCTTACCATTAGAAGGAATCACTGGTCTTACGAGAATTGTTTCATTTCATGGCTAAGTTGGGAAAGAGCGAATCGAACCTGGAACATCTTGATCCACAAAGGAAGGAATCGCTGAAAATTGATGGACCAATTTCAAAACAAGACAGAAACTAACTTGAAGGTGTTTTACCTGGTCAAATTTAGGACAATTATTCATCAAAATGAATAATGGAAATACTTAATACAAAATGCATGAGTCTATATGGATCCGAAATCTTTTTAAGCCAGTGTGAAGAGGGGAAGTTGCCTTTAACAGAGGAATGACATCTCATACTTTATGGACAAAAATGAAAAAAAAAAATAGAAAGTCAAATTTTCACATGCATAATAGTCATAATTAATTCAGTCAAGAATTATCAGTGGATACTAAAATCACTGGGTCAACACTTTATTTAAGGATATTCACACAATCTCTAGGTATTCCCCCATTAACATGCAATTTAATTTTTATCTACAAAGGGAAGTATCTTTAAAAAGGGAAAATTTGAGAACCGTACTTAAACCTAATGATCAAGTATCATCATCCGTAATGAGACAAGCAGACATCTCATTCTTTAATCCATGAATTTTCTCCTCATCCTAAGTTGTGTTTCCATCTTTCTCCTATAGTAGTATTTTTATTCCTAAGAATAAGACTTCACGAATTAATCACTTGAGCCTCTCTACAAAAACTGCTATGTATGCAACCACTATGCAGTCTTCTTGTGCCTGTTACATATAGCTCCCCTACTCAGAAATACTTTTCATTAAGACACAGTTCTATAAAGAACACAACTCTATGTTGAGAGGAGACCAATTTTATCTATGATAATCAGAATTAGAAGTATGCTAGCTTTTGTAAAAAATAGACACAAAATTCCGTGTTTCAACAAGACAGTTTATTTTTCTCTCAAGAATTTGTCCATTATAGGTGTTCACGCTGAGAACTCCTGGAGGCATAGCTTCATCTGCTTTTCACTAGTGTCAGGGAGAGGGGCACAGAAAATCATGGAATGAAGGTTTTTATGGATCAGATAGCTTTCCAGCTTGCATCCCATTAGAGAAAACTTAGTCATGTGGCCATTCCTAGGACAAGGGAGGGTGATGGAATGCAGTGTAAATGCATAGCCAAAGAGAAAGAAAACAGATTTAGGGGTATATCCACCAGTCTCTGAAATATGGTCCATTCCTTCAGTTTGGGGATCTATAAATGACAGTTCTTGGAATGGGTTCTTTACCAAATAAAGTAGTTGTTTGGCTTTCAAAATGGCTCCAGCCATGTTCTGTAAGTGGAATGCTATATATTTGGTTGTATGTGATTAAATGCAATAAACTGTAAAGAATACTAGAGTGTGTTCTGTTATTCATTTTCAGGAATGTCTTAAAAAAGAATTCAGTTCTTAATCTTTTTTAATAGCTTTTTTATTTTTTATTTTTTTTAATTTCTATTTATTTGACAGAGATCACAAGTAGGCAGAAAGGCAGGCAGAGAGAAAGGGGGAAGCAGGCTCCCTGCTGAGCAGAGAGCCCAATGTGGGGCTCAATCCCAGGACCCTGGGATCATGACCTGAGCTGAAGGCAGAGGTTTTAACCCACTGAGCCGTCCAGGTGCCCCTCAGTTCTTAATCTTAATACGCGCCCCTCAGTTCTTAATCTTAACACATGTATTTAAGGAAACAGGATAAACTGGTTCTAAAACTTCTTCTTGTGCAGCAATGGCAGGTCTGTGCTTATGATGCCACTGTTTGAAGGCACTTATGGTTGAATCAAAAAAAAAAAAAATCCAGTGTAATTGGGATTAAGTAGTTGGTCAAATATTTTTTAAAAAATCAAATAAAACAGGGAATTACTAAAACTGATAAAATTCACACTGTAAGCATCTTACGTTAATTTTGAACTCACTAATAAACATTATTTTGTCAATTTTTCAACCCAAGGACACAGTCTACCTAATGGAGTGCTAGGTTCTCTAACACTGGTAAACCAGCCTTCAGAATGTATCTACAGTTTCTACTTTGTTTTTTGTTTCTTGGTTTTTTTTTCAATTTTCTTTCTTCGTGTGTGAAGCCCAAACTCACAACCATTTGATATGCAATCTGACATTAGATTCCTTTCATATTTTTCTCATCTTTTATCAGTCTTAACACAGAACTAATCTTCACCAAAAAGTTTACTAATGCTCCTTATTGAATTTTTACAAAAAAGGCAACTTATGTTTTATAGAAACAACTTTTCCTTTTTGCAGACATAATTTCATAGGTTTATAAAATATTTAATTCATTAATTATAATAATAAGGGCAAAGCTGCATAAAACTTTTGGAATCAAGCAAAACGTTATTCTTGCTAAGCATGCAACCCAGCTGTGGGAGTGGAAGAGTATGGTATGCCATAGATTTGCCTGTTAGCCATGCTTGGTCGACAGACTGTGAACAGCAGTCAGTATGCTTTACAGAGAAATCAGGGAGCTTTGATTAATCTGGCCAGGTCAGTTAAGAGAGCTTAGGTTGTAATTCATGTACTTTGTATCTTCCCCAATAGTAATATCAGCATACTCCGATCATTCCATCCCTAGAAGTGTTTCTTTTGAAAGGTAAGCTATATTTATTATGTGATCTCTGAGCATGAAGTAAAATTTTTGGTCATTTTGTATGGGAAATATCATTTCTTACAGAAGCCTAGAAGTGAATTCTTAATTTACACAATTTCTTGGCTCTTTCTGTGAATTTTAAATTTTCTGCCTACAATGGTTGATTGGGACATTTACTGTTTAATTACTGAATCCCTGCTATCATTTGGATTACATTAGAATCTATGATGAATTAATTAATGAACCAGGCCATTATTATGCTTTTCATGGCTTGCTTTCTTCCAGTCATGGTTCAATTAACACTTCATGATTTTGTCCAGGGTTTCTGAATTCCAGGGAAAACACTCCCTGTGTTTGCCAAAGTCAATGCTTAATCTTTCTGTTTTTAGACAAAATTAGAAATAAAAATGTACATGGTCCTTGGCTTTGCTTTATTACATTTTTCTTTTGAACTCGAACAACTGTTGACAGAATACTGAGCATTGTTCCTCAGCATGTCAATATATTTCAAATATTCCTTCTAAAAACCTAGGTAGAGGGGAAACACTGATCAAACAGAATTAAAAATTCTTAAACTAGGACACTGGCTAGTCTTCCCAAATTTCCCCTTTATCATAAATATGCCTAGTTTAGACTGTCAGAAATGTTCCAAAATAGAAATTTCCTCTTACCTTTCTGGGTCCATAATCATGGTTTCTATTCTCTCATAATTATGTTAGTACTTTACATATTCACATATATATATATAATATATATGTAACAACATATATTATATATCACTATATATATATAATATACATATATATATCTCTCTCAGAGCATTTCCCTCCTTTTGTTTTATATATATGTGTGTGTGTGTGTGTGTGTGTGTGTATATATATATATATATATATATGGCATCTGATTTATTTCTGTGCTATTTAGCTAAATAAATTATTTAGCATCCCCAGACAGCAGCCTTTTTAACTTCTTTAACTTCCAGTGTGTTTTAAAACACAGTTTTCAAAATGTGGATGTTTTCTAATTGCTTGTACAGATTCTACTTGCTATCATTCCCTATAATCTTAAGCTACCTGAAATTTGTAAAAGGCCTTAAAAATACTAACATACAATCCACTGGATTTGAGGTGAACTTTTACTCGTTGGAACTAAGATTCATCAGTGAGAAGATATGATTTTCCTCCCTCATAAAGAGCTCAAGGAAATCTTAAAATGATATATTTCAAGGTAATGCCATGAGTGTTTCCTTTCTGCTTAGAATGGCTATTTATAGTTGGTTCAATTAAATCCTAGAGTGTGTAGGGCAAAGAATCCCTTTATCCTGTCGTCCTATAGCGCTAAGGGTATGGTCTGTGCTGAGCTAGAGCAAACTTTAAAGCTGATCAAACTTCTAAGCAAAATCCTATATTATGATTAGTGATGGACCCAATCCTGTGAAGTGAATAGAGGTGAAGGAATCACAAAAGGTTCCAAGGTTGGAGTTGGATGAAAGAATCCAAAGGATGAACTGTGTATCTAAGCCTTATCTAAACCCCCTTGGTGGCTGGAATTGGGGCTGAAATCTTGTTAAGACACACCTTCTCTGGAGATTTTGTGCTTTTTCTCATTTTAGTCAGGTCAGATGAGCCGAAAGCACAGTTTTTTGGTTCAAAAGCACCAAGGGAAATGTGACTGAAATTGCAGAGGCAGCTTCTAGGGTTGGGGAGCAGGGTTCAGATGGCCAGACCACTTCAAAGCTGATGGGACTATTTGGACCTAATTATTAGCGGATAGCAATATATAAAAAAATACCATTTTTTAAGCTATAAAGTCAGTTACATGTGCCTGTAACAGAGAAAGCTATAGAGAGTAGCCAATGGACAGATGAATTTCACTTTTATACAACAGAGTAAAGAATAAAAGAGAATGAAAAACAGTTTTTACTGGTTTGGGCTCACAGTGGGGAAAAATGCAAAGCTGAGTGTTTTGCATATTTTTATTTCTAAATATCTCAAAAAATGAAAAACTAAAGCATTGATTTTGTCAAACACAGAAAATCATTTCCTGGAATTCAAAAGTGGTGAGGCTGCTTCAGGCACTTTTTTCAAGTTTATCTAGGAGGACATTCCTCTATGAGTGAGAATGTGCAACACTCAAGGTTATTGTGATGTTTCTGGTTATCAAGTCAATGTATTATATCTTGTTTGCTATACTTTACATAGTCTTCATAAAATTTAGGGGGAGGTGATATTTTGATCCATTTTATTATATTATCATATATGAATTATGGAAGTGTCCATAACTCAAATTTGGTTAGAAATGACTGACACACTCATTTCTAAAGTATAAGCATTCCTACAGTAAAATTTTATGTTTCATTAAAACTAGGGTTAGCAGTTCTCTTACATCTTCAATTTACCATTTCCTCCTTGGATAATTACTTCCACAAAAACTCTGGTAAGTACTTTGGAGGACACAACGTTGATCAAGACATAATTCTTGTACCAAGGATATCAGAAAAACAGTTATCTAGGCAATCAACAAATATTTATTAAGATTCTAGCATTGTAAAAGAGACTAATATGGCCTAGAGAGACAATGGTGAACAAAATGGACAAGATATCTATTCTTTTTTTTTTTTAAAGATTTATTTATTTATTGACAGAGAGAGAAGAGAAGTAGGCAGAGAGGCAGGCAGAGAGAGAGGGGGAAGCAGGCTCCCCGCTGAGCAGAGAGCCCAGTGCGGGGCTCGATCCCACGACCCCGAGATCACAACCTGAGCTGAAGGCAGAGGCTTAACCAATGAGCCACCCAGGTGCCCCGAAAGGTATCTATTCTTATGGAGCTTATTTTCTTGATGGTTCAGATAAGAAAATACATAATGATTATGCAAAGCAGAGTATAAAACATACCAGAATTACAAAGGTCCAACAAGGATCATATCTTAAGGGAAGTAAGTGATAAAATTTAAAGGAGTGCTGCGCCTTGAGGTACGGGTGGATTGTGGATGGATTTAGAGAAGGGATAGTCTCCCGAAATAGCCGTTGGCTGACATTGTAAAGGAAGTTAACATATTTTCTTTTTTTGTTGGGTAGAGGGCTTGAATATCAATAAGGTAAAGAATTGAAGGAGTTTGTATATAATTCTGTTGTTGGGAAATGCTCAAATTCTGGGATGCAAGAAGAAAGTGCCTGGATCAGAGCCAACTAATGCAAATTTTTTAACAAAATCCTAAAATTAAAATGTTAATATTTTACAAATTTATTTCATGTTTTCTCCATTCAGGAAAAGTAAATAATATATTGTCCCTAGTATCTCTGTAAAATAATTGTACTGCACTTGTAATAGATTTATCCAGAGTATTGACTGCCCACAGTTCTAATGAGTCTCCTGAGTAGACCTATACTATTGGATCTCTCAGAAACTGGTGAAATAAGTCTTCTCTTTGTTGTTTCTTTAAATTTGATGAATCTTTGGGGCATCTGGGTGACTCAGTTGTTTCAGCATCTGCCTTTGGCTCAAGTCATGATCCTGGAGTCCTGGGATCTAGTCCCACATCAGGCTCCTTGCTCAGCAGGGAGCCTGCTTCTCTGTCTGCCTCTGCCCCTTCATGATGTTCATGATCTCTCTCTCATATAAATAACTCATATCTCTAAAAAATTAAAAATAAAATTGATGAATCTTTAACAATAAGATTCTAATTTGGGAGAAAATTTACAATTGAAATAAATCAATTTATTAGGTACCAAAAGTTTTGGAAATATTTATCTAAATGTTTTCCATCTTTGGAAGAACTCTGAAGACTATAAATTGAGTTTATGGTGAAATTACGGAATGTGAATTGAAAGCATTTAACAGTTTTAACACTAGAGAAATTGGTAAGGAAAAAATTGATTTGGCAAGCATCTATGAATTCAATTAACGAATTAAACCAACTATAATTTGCAAATGTTTTCATGGATGTTAGTGGGTGAGATAATGTGCAGATTCGTGATCTTGAAGTTAACTCAAAAATACTTGTGTATCCCTTGAAAATTCATGGTACATATTTTGGTGTTATTATCAAGAAACAAGGAGGCTTGAATTCCCATGCTTAGATATAGAAGCTAGTAGGGAGAAGTGTGTGTGTGTGTGTGTGTGTGTGTGTGTGTGTTACAATATGTAACGAAAATACATTATTTTTGGTAATCCTTTCAGAATCAAGACAGTGTCTTCAAATCTGAAATCATATAGATTATAGCCTTTCAACCCTGTAACATTGTGTCTTAGCCATAAATTGGTATACTTTCAATAGACTTAGCTAAAAGATTGTGTAAAACCACAGTGTTATTCACCCCTAATTATATAGCCATTCTAGTTAATCTAGATATCAAAGAAATATCTCTTTAAGTAATAAAAGTAATATCTCTAGGATTAAACTGAAATGTTTTCTTACATTTGTCCCCACTATGTCCCTTACTGTTGTGGCAGCTTGAGACACTATGAAGAAAGCCTGCTGTAGAGCTGAACTGATTTAGGTTTAAATCCTGGTTCCTCTCCTCCTTATAACATTTTGTTTGATCTTGTGCATGTTTCTGAATTTCTCTGAGACTTCTTGTCCTTACTTTAAAAATTGAGACTAAGATATCTAGGGTAATTTTGAGGGTTAAATATGTTGTAATAAGGAAAAAAAATCTAGGGGTGCCTGGGTGCCTCAGTCATTAAGCGTCAGCCTTTGGCTCAGGTCATGATCCCAGGATCCTGGGATCCAGCCCTGTATTGGCTCCCTGCTTAGCAGGAAGCCTGCTTCTCCCTCTCCTGCTCCCCCTGCTTGTGTTCCCTCTGCTGCTGTGTGTGTCTCTCTGTCAAATAAATAAATAAAATTAAAAAAAAAAGGGGGGGGGGAGAAAGATCTAGTTTGCAATCCCTTAAAAGCTTAGGAGATGTTGGACACTCCATTCTGTCTTTCCACTTCATGCCAAACTATCCTACTTCATTAGGTGAATAGTCTCCTTACTAGTGGAAACACTATTCTAAATTTTTGTTCCGAGTTACTAGGACAAATTAATTACTCAAAGAATGTATGCAGCAGTGTGTGTGTTGTTTTTTCCCCTTTATTATGTCACAAATGTCTGTACTTTATATTAAGCTCTTTGATTAGATCTTTTAAAAAATCTACATCCTTAGGAAAACTGTGGTTTATGAATTTGACAGTGTAAGAATTGTATGGTGTGTGGTGTTTAGAATAAGAGCCTAAATATTTAAACTCCCTACTGATTATAAATTCAGGAAAATATGGGCCATGTCATATACTATGTTCTGTTAGACCTTTTGATATACACTGATCAAAAGCCAGATAGTATATAAACACTATACTCCTTTATTCATTTGATTTATGCAACTCTGTGAAATAGATATTATTATGTTTCTTTTGCAAACAAATTTGTTGACATCCAGAAAACCTGAGTGTCTTATCTAAGGTTAAGCAAATAGAAAGTAGTGATGTTAAATTACAAGCAGATTCTCTGCCCATTCTTACTTCTGTAGTATTAATATAGGAATGCTTGAATGCAGAGCACCCAAAAAGGACAACGGACAGATTGATTCATATTAGCCTGAAGTACACACAGAGTACAATATGTAACATTTTTAAACCTATGTATGATTCAAAATAATACATTTCATGAATGTTCATTTTTCTTACATTGTAAAATACTATGGATTTTTTCGTTCTAATTTTAGTTTCATAAGGAATACCTGTTAATGGTATTAAAAATGCTTATAAGCAACAACAACAAGGCAAACAAAAAACATAGAATGTGACATATACTCACACAATGTAGAAAACAGTTGTTCGTATTTTTGTATGTATACTTGCAGATAAATACTTTCGCACAGGTGCACACACACAAGTAGGCATGTTATTCATAAAAAGAAGCACACCCTAATACTGCTTTGCAACCTTAATTCACATTAAATAATATATAATATATTAGAAGCCTCTTTCCTTAACAAAGACTTTGCTTTTACAAAACTGAGCTTTGTTTTAATGACAGTGTAGTTTGTATGTGGAATTTCTGGAACATAACTTACCCTTTCCTTGAACATTCAGATTTAATGCTGTAGTGAACATGCTTTTAGTGAAATCTTTGGGCACATTTTAAATTATTTCACTAGCATACATTTCTACAAGTAGAATATCTGGGTTATGAGGTATGCAAAATTTTGCCTCTGATAGGTATTACCAGGTTGTCCTTCAGGAAGGTAGTGCTCTCTATAAGCGAATATTTGGTAGTTTTATTAATAATGGCTCACTCCCTTAAATAAAGATATTTAATATGATAATTTAGTCCAAACTTCCTGATGGAGAAAAAAATAAAGTCAGATAAGCATTTTGGTGTGAAATTATACTTGCTTTACAGGACCATTGCTACTTGATAAACATTTACCTTGAAAGTCATAAATGTACACACAAGGGTCTTCAAATATCTGGAGAAGATATTTTGTTATGAACATTCACCATAGCATGCCCTGAAAGTTTGAGATTTGGTTAATCAGAAGAAATTTACATATCTTAATGAAGAAATTAGCATATGGTTTTTAATCACCATGAAATAAAAGCACTTTTTCCAGTTCTTTTTATGAGAAAGTTGATGTTGTGGATATGCTACTTAGTTTCCTTGAGGGAACAACATTTCCAAATAAGTGAAAATTGTTTTTCAGCAAAGAACTGCTTCCAAGTTGGTTAAAACTGGTTCAATGTTGTACTTTAATCTTACGTTGAATGCAAATCTGGAAAAATATATTTTCATAGGTAATATTTGGACACCCACATGCAATAGACTGAGTACTGTCATTTAGGTATAAGGTCTCCATTTAAAAATATACTCTGTACTTATGGAAACAAACACGTGTCCAGAAGACAAAACGCAAATCAAGAAAGACCATACAATCCAACATAAAATTTAATTTTTTTGTAGATTAACATTGATAACCTTCACATATGTATGTGTCTATATGTAAGAAAACAATCCTTAAAATTCATGGTCACATCTATTTTCAGAACATACGAATATATGTATTTGTAATGTTTCAGAACCATGGAATTTTTTCAAGTTGTTAGTCCTTCAAGTTAGTCAAATGACAGAACCTGGAAATGAAATGACATTTCTGTTGGTTCGAAATCCAATGGAGACTCAGCAAAGTAGATTCTGATTACTAGGACCAAGGCCTAATCTTTGTATAAATATGTATTTCCTTTAAAGATAACTTCTAAATTTTAAATGTTATAATAAAGGATAAATATGGGAAAGCAAGTTTAATAGATAATTTTCATTATAATTATAATCAATTTTCTTAATAAAGAACCATAAGGAGATAGGATACAAACAAAGCTATAAAAATGGGCACAACATTATTAATATTCTTAGAGAATTGGCAAAGGTGTTGTTATTAATTCAAACTTTGTGTGTACTCTGATAATGCTTATAATGCTTTGCATACAGAAAATAGATGTTATATAAAGCATACCTTGGGGAGGCAGTAGACCTATCTTTTAATTCCTATTGCGACTAAATACCAAACTCTGAGCTTAGCAATGTATTAGTCATTCTAGGCTGAGTAATGCTGTAAGTAACAACTCCACTATCTCAGTGTTTTTATCAAAACCAAGTTTATTTTCTTCCTTGCTACAAGTTCAAAGTGGGTCATCTGCTCCATATCTTATTCATACACTCCGTACTTTTTGCAAACTGAAAATTAGATCTAAAAATTTGACTGTATTCAGGTTTAATAACTTAGCAAAAATGTTTTGTAGATGGTGCCCATTGATTCCTACTTCAGGATATGAGGAAGCATATCCGCTTATCCTGTTTTAAGTTTTAAGTGACACTAAGTTTGATCAGTAGGATCAACAAAGAGGGTCAAATATTCCTGTTTCTCCCAAGTGGATCTAGAATCCACGGGTAACTGGTATCTCAATTATCTCATTATGGTTTGCAAAATGGTAATTTTTCTAATTCTGTTATTCTGTAATTACTGGCTGGAGGTCTTTTGTAGAGAAGGACTTCTCCACAACTAGGGCTCCCCCTGCCAGATTTATTGAGATATAAAGGGCATACAACATGGTGTAAGTTTAAGATGTACAAAATGATGACTCAAAATGTGTATGTGAATAGAAAAAGAAGAAGATGTGGTCTATACAATACACACTGATATACAGACACAATGAATTATTGTTCAGCTATGAAAAAGAAATAAATTGTGTCGTTTGCAACAACATGGATAAGGACATGAGGGCATCATGCTAAGTGAAATAAGTCAGTCAGAGAAAGACAAAAGCTATATGATCTTACTTACATGTGGAGTATAATAAAGCCAAATTCATAGAAACAGGCAGTACCATGGTAGTTTCCAGGCGCTGGAGAATGGGGGGCAAGGAAAGATATTATTCAAAGGGTAAAACCTTCTTGCTATAAGTAAGTTTTAAGGACCTAATGTATAACATGTTGACCATCATTAACGATGCCATATTGTGCATTTGAAAGTTGCTAAGAAAATAGATTTTAAATGTTCTACACACACACTCACACACACACACACACACACACACACACCCCTACATATACACACAAACACACTCACACACACACCCCCCATGGTTGTTATCCGAGGTGATGGAGGTGTTACTTAACCAGGATTCCTTAATTACTAAGAAAGGTAATTCATACAGTGTCAGAGAATGTTTTCTTAATTCTTTCCTTTTATTTCAGTTTTCAAAGTAAAGACTTGGTGCTGTGGTTACCTCTAATGGCGATAATTTTTGTGTGTTTATACTTTGTAGCAGGAAGTCAGGGGAGAGAGAAAGGAAGATAAAACACATTAATGTTCAAGGCTATGTAGATTTTAGACTTTTTAAAAATCATTTCTTCACTTTTTAAAAATTATTTCAGGGGCGCCTGGGTGGCTCAGTGGGTTAAAGCCTCTGCCTTCAGCTCAGGTCATGATCTCAGGGTCCTGGGATCGAGTCCCGCATCGGGCTCTCTGCTCAGCAGGGAGCCTGCTTCCCTCTCTCTCTCTCTGCCTGCCTCTCCATCTACTTGTGATTTCTCTCTGTCAAATAAATAAATAAAATCTTTAAAAAAAAAAAATAAAAAAAAAAATAAAAAAAATAAAAATTATTTCAGTATAGAGTTTGTAGTATTCTAATATGGATTTCTTTTTAACTTTCAGAAGTTTTCTGTACATATTTAATAAAGAGAGATTTCTACTGGCATAAATTTGAATAACAAAAGATGTTGAGTATCTCTGGTAATTAATCTGAATCAGGACAATCAGGACACAATTTTAAAAAATCAGTAGTTGAAGATTAAGCTAGCCTAAGACCTAGAAATGCATGTTGTTATAGAGCAATGAATGAAAATAATATATTAAAGAATGAGCCATATTTCTAATCTATTCATTACTATAAAATCAAATTAACATTAAAAAATGAATAGTTAGCCTAAAATCTGTCTTCTATGAACCCACAGAACAGATGTACAGAAGATTCAGAAGCTGATACATATTTCAAGATTGTGCTTTCTGGAGAGTCTGTCTGGACTCTGTAGGTGTTATTTCAATATGTTTGAAAATTAACATATAATACATTGGGAGTCATAAAATTAAACTGGTTTCCATGTTTGATCCACTCCACCCCTTTTATGTAAATTAACATTCATCTCTACGGATTTACAAGAATCAAAAGTACCAGTCCCAACCACCTGTCACGTAGCACACAGCTTTTAAACCAAGGCAGTCTCTTTTCAGAATGAATGCCATATTTATCAGCCTGACATAAAGATAGAGGGGTTCTTGGAAAATTGTTTTTCTATTCCCAAACAACTGCTGTTCAGTTTCTATATAGTGTCATTGTATCTAGCTTTTTACCTCTGCTGTGTAGCCACTAAAGAGAACATGAAAGCGAATGTCATGTGCAAAAGTGGACCTTTCCAGCAGTTACCTCTTGTAGCTCGATTTAAACATTTCTCTAGAACTGAGATGTGGACATTCAAACGAAATCTGGCTACTTCTTGTTCACATCCAATGCCTAATGTTATCATGCCTCCAGTTCGCATTTGAGTTGGGTGTGAGTGACGAAGCCGAGTAAGGTCGGTAAATAGTTGTGTTGTATTGCTGTGGTCACCTGGGTTTGCATCACAGGTGAGAATTATGGGAAGCAAACACATAGGAAGACTGCATTATTTAATGAGCAGGGTACAACCAAGGAAGGACTATACATTTGCTCCTTCATATTTTTTAAGGAATTTCCCTGTTCTCTGCACATCTGAACAAAAAAGAAAACTAAACATACTAATGCATGTATTAAAAATTCCAGATGTCAAGTTTGCGGGTATAGTCAATGCTACCTCAACAGAATTACTCTAGGGCTGAGTACATGAGAACATGAATTTCACCGCTGAAATCTCTGGCAGCAGTGTGGATTCCAACTGAAGTGAAATCAATATTTACTTCATTTATTTGGTTACTAGATATATGTGATATAATTTGTATAAATAAATGCAAGTGTAATAGTGATGGGTGATCTATTAATTACCATGTGTGCTGAGACAGGCTTTCCAGTGTGTAGAAGGGGCAATGTTCAATTCACAGTTTCTTCCATTCTCTGCCCACATTCTAGGGTAGCATTCTTTTTATCCAGACACCATCATTTCTCTAATAATGAGTATGTGTGAGACCTATCTACCTCTTCCCAGCCAAAGCCTTATGCATTCTACATGATGTAGCTAACTAGAGGGTGATTCTGAAAGCAGTGATACCCTTGGGGAGTTTCCAGTTGATGGGAAATCAATAAGGGCTTTGATAAAGAAATACTTAACATGGAACCTAGTACACAGTAGATGCCAACATATATTTGTTGAATGAATGTGTTGTTGAGTGAGATGTACTCTGGCAAAGTAGACTCAGCTTTTTAGAATTATTCACCCTGTGAGAACTGCAGTACTTCAAGAAGCCTCCCTTTCAGCATTATTGATATCTTCTTCCTCCATAAGATACCAGATAATAGCATGAAATCTGGAGAGTTTGCAAATGATGTTGCCTGCTTGATAGTGGAGATGTTTCCAATTCCATTTGGAGTTTAAATGTAGCTCTAAAATAATTGCAGAGCTCATACATCAGAGGAAGCAAATAGACAAAGCAGCTTTTTTTTAAAAAAAAATTTTTTTAAGATTTTATTTATTTGACAGAGAGAGAGAAATCACAAGTAGGCAGAGAGGCAGGCAGAGAGAGAGAGGAGGAAGCATGCTCCCTGAGGAGCAGAGAGCCCGAGGTGGGGCTCCATCCCAGGACCCCGGGATCATGACCTGAGTCGAAGGGAGAGGCTTTAACCCACTGAGCCACCCACACGCCCCACAAAGCAGCTTTTTTACACGTCCCAGGTAGAAGCCCCAGGATGCTTGGCCTTTGACGCTGAGTGTGGATCATAGGCACAGGGCTGCTATCTACTACACGGGGCATGCTCTGCATGGTTATAAAACAACACCTCTATGCCCTACCTCTTGGAACTTAAATCTTAATTTCTTGCTCCTTGTCAGGTCCACATTTACTTTCTCTAAGAAGAAGACATGAGAATTCCAAAAAAAAATCATTTCCAAAAAAAATAAAATTATTTATTTTAGCGAAATAAGTTCTGAGTGGTAACTTTATTTTTTAAAGATACTTTAATTTTTTTAAGTAATCTGTACACCCAGAGTGGGGCTCAAACTCACTACCCCAAGATCAAGATTTGCATGCTCCACCAACTGAGCCAGCCAGGTGCCTCATGAACAGTAATTTTAAATCTAACAATTACATTATTCACTAGTCAACAGTGCATTTGTGAGTTAGGAGTGAAAACTAGTAATACATTTGTTAGAAAATAAGCCAAAATAGCAACACTTCAGTGTGTGTGTGTGTGTGTGTGTGTGTGTGTGTATTTTTTAAGATTTTATTTATTTATTTGAGAGAAAGATCACAAGCAGGCAGAGAAGCAGGCAGAGGGGGAGGGAGAAGTAGGCTCCCCACTGAGCAGAGAGCCGATATGGGACTCGATTCCAGGACCCTGGGATCATGACCTGAGCCAAAGGGAGAGGCTTAATCTAGTGAGCCACCCAGGTGCCCCAACTTTAGTATATATTTTAAAAAGTTATTTGTCAGAAAATTCAGAAGCAATTCAGTTAGCATCTACAGGGTTTTTTCCCCCTCAGGAAACTAAAAATTGCATAGTATTGTATTCATTTTCCACATATATAGTATTAGAATCAAATTTTATCTACCAACAGAATTATTAAGTGCCTTTCAGAACTCAACATGTCCCAAAGTACAGAAGCATAAATATTAGCCTCATTATTTTGTTTTGGAGACAGACATATGATTTAAGTCCAATATTTTGAATACTATAACAAAAAGTCACTTTCTGTAGAAATCCTCCAGCAACTAACATGAGTTAATGATTCAATGTCTACAATGTATTTTTGCAAAATTTCCTATCAGGAAAGAGCTATTTTCTTTTCTCTGAAGTAGCACTTATTTAAGTAGACTTCAAGCCCATCATGGAGTCCAATATGGGGCTTGAACTCTCAACTTTGAGATCAAGACCTGAACTAAGATAAGAGTTGGGTGCATAACAACAGAGCCATCCAGGCACCCCTCTTTAAAGTAGCTTTGAAAAATGAAAGAAAACAAATATATAGAAAAATAATGATGGCCAAAGCTCTAAATAAAAAAAAGAATATATACAAATTATATATGTGTAAAATTATATGTATATAGAATACATGTATGTAAAATTATATATATTACATATATGTAAAAATATCTATAGATATAATCATGTTAACATACATTAGTATACTTATAACTCAGAGTATAGGTCTTCTCATTGAGTGGTGAAAGGCCATTTGAGTTAATGAACTGATTTTAGACTGAACTGGTAATGCATCCATGAATTTAGAAACTGCCTATTTCAAAGTATTTATATGAATTTTCTTTATATCTGGTTATACAAATTCATATTTATAAATAAGGGATGCTATAAAACTTCCAGATGTTAGTCCATTATAATTCTCACCAGTCACCTATAGGAGGGAGCCATGAAAATCATGTTCATTCTAAAAAAACACTGCCCCTCCCTGGTTACAGCTAGTTAAAGGAGGGCCTACACTGATTCAAGACCAAAAGTTACATTTCTCTTTCGAAAATTTGGAGTTGCATCTCAGAGACTTTTGTTAACCTCTTCCAAGCCGTTGAACTAATGATAAAGAAAAGAAAAAATGATAAGCCTGATAATCATTTGCAGTGTGGAACACAAAACAGAGAGCTGAGGAGGGCATATGGGAACGGAAAGACACCAAGACATCACACAGTGAGACTGAGATTGATAACTTAGCCACCCTGGTGCCAAAGGCTTTCAGATTCGTTCCTATACCTGAAAGGCATGACTCCCAGATAAGGAAATGCCTCTAATGTAATAAACTCTATTTCACTGAAGCATGTTTTAGAGGATTTATATTGCCTGTGCAACCAAAAATCTCAGAAGGGTGTGTTCATTAACTATTGTCTATCTACTAGATTCTCAGCTAAAAAGTCAGAGAAAAAAAAACACGAGACAGTAGCCACACTGTCACTCCAGGGTCATCCTATTTAGAGAAGGAGGAGGAAGACAATGAGAGCAAGTGGAGGCGAGGGTAGTACCTAGTTGCATTACACTGTGCTAAGTACTGAAATAATAGTAAATAATGACAGTAGTAAATTTTATAAATGAGGACAGAGTTTGAGACCCTGGGATGGACTTCACAACTGAACAGTCTTGGATAAGTAGGACCTCAGTGGGCAGGAAAAGGGGAGAAGGAGTTTCCAAGAAGGGAGGGATCAGCATTTAAAAAGATACAGAAGTGGGCACGAAGGTGGAATGCATATAGGGACATAAGGCTGGAAAGATAGAACAATATCAGATGTAAGGCCTTGAATTCTAGCCTCATGTATTTGGACTTTATCCCATAGGCCATATATAGTGTGATCACATGTCCCAGTTTGCCAGGAATGGTTCTAATTTATACCAGCCATCTTGGTATAATTAATAATAGCACTCTCTTTCACATTCTCAAAAGTGTCTCCGTTTAAGCAATGTAGTTTTTTTTGTTTGTTTGTTTGTTTGTTTGTTTTTTAAGATTTTATTTATTTATTCGACAGAGAGAAATCACAAGTAGATGGAGAGGCAGGCAGAGAGAGAGGGAGAGGGCAGGCTCCCTGCTGAGCAGAGAGCCCGATGCGGGACTCCATCCCAGGACCCTGAGATTATGACCTGAGCCAAAGGCAGCGGCTTAACCCACTGAGCCACCCAGGTGCCCCAAAGCAATGTAGTTTTTGATCGCTCTTCCTATAGGGAGCTATTAAAGAGTTTTGGCTGGAAAATAACATGAGTACATTTGTGTCTTATAGCTACCACACTTGGAATTATTTAGAGCTCCAAACTGAGGCTTGGTCTAGTCAACCCAGACCTGTGGCCTGTTTTTGTAAATAAAGTTTTATTGAAACAGTCATTCCTCATTTTTACTTATTCTCTATGGCTCTTTCAATGCCTTCATGGCAGAGTTGAATGGTTGTGATAGAGATCATATGGTCTGCGAAGATGAAAATATTTACTGTCTGGCTTTTTACCAAAAATTTGCTGACCCTCACTGTAAAGATTGAGAAGTTAAAGTCATTGACTTTATTACCAATATATTTCAGTTTTGGTACCAATTGACAGATCTATTAAAATACTAAAATATTAAAAAATTTGAATAGTGACTTTTTAAAAGATGTTCTTCATATGGGCAGGGATGTTTTACTGGAAGCCTTAGCAAATGCCTATGAAAGTGCTTAAACTGTTACATTTAGAAACAAAAAGAAATGCATTTTAACATCTTTTTTGTTCCAAAGTTTCTTGCCCAGTGAGAAGATTCCAAATGCCATTAAAAATCCAAAATAACTAAACCTCAAATGTGAAAGTAATTACATAGAAGGTCACTCAAATTGAGTATAAACAGTTTGGGCTGAAAGGGCCTCAGTAGCACAAATCATGGGAAGAGTAAATAATAACCCCACTCCTACCTTTTTTTCTGGGAAGAAACAACATTTGGCAATTCTGATTTTTTTTTTTTTTAGTGCTCTGACCCAAAGCACCAAAACTTGATGCATCTCGTTCTTAAATCATTTGCAAATAAAAAAATTTGTATATCAGTTGCCACTTGCCTTGGAAATGAGTGAGACATGTGTCCAGGAGTTTTGTTATGTAGGATAATCAATAAGAGTGAATTTAGTAAGATTATAAATCAGAGAGAACAGTACTTTTTTTACATTTATAAGAATGCTGTAAGTATTATAAGGCACTGAGATAGTATTTATTTTTTGTTCTAGCAAACCATGTGAATGAACATATACTGGACAAGATTTTTTGTATTAAGAGGTGACAATGTTATTTACAAATGGAAAGACTTAGTCTCAGAAGGATGGTGTGATTTTTTCTAAATCCTCATAACTGAAGCAAGTTTATTATCTCAGCCTTTTAGAATGCAGGAAAGCTGCTTATTATCTGGCTCTTGTGCAAGGACCTCCCATTGTCTTGCTTCTTACTCTTTTCCTTAGTAAGTGTGATATAATTCAGGGATTCTTGATCTTGAGATAGAAAAAAATTATGTATTTTATTTGAACTAATATCTAAGTGAAGTTATCATTTCTGTTGATTATGAATGCAGATAATAAACCATAGTCACATTAATGGTTTTGGTGACATATTCATTAAAAAAAAATCAGTTTATAACCCAGTTGAGTTGTGTCAGATACCACAAAATATCATTTATACTCATCACTACTTTGAAATCATGATAGTTATCGGAATTATTACTATATGTTCTTAATGCATTAATAAAGATGCACATACATTCTCTATCAATAAAATTTTAATATATTGATAACAGTTCAATAATAATCTTATTTGTTCTGTAATCCTATGTATTATATTTTTTCTGTGTTGTATTTTTTTAATTTAAAAACATTAACCTAAGAAGGGGCCCATAGGTGTCACCAGGGGAACCATGACATCAGAAATCAAACCCTTCCAGAGTCCACAATATCTTTTCAGTTAGCTACTCCTATGTAATGAATCATCCCAGAATTTAATAACAAAAAAAACAATTGCAATTATTAGCATTCTTTCTCATGTTTCTTGGGTTTGGGATTCACCATGGCTGTAATTACACAGGGTCTGTCACACTGCTGTATCCAGATGTTGGTTGGAGCTGGACTCATCTCAAGCCTTCCTCATTCTCAGATCTGACAGTTGATGTCAGCAATTGGCAAGGATTTAAGCTGGACTTGTTGGCAGTTACACCTATAGGAGGCTTTTTGGCATTCTCAAAATATGGTGCCTGGTTCCAAGAATGAGCATCCCAAGAGATCCAAAGAGAAGCCATATTGCTTTTAGAATCTAGCTTCAGAAGTCACATTGCATCACTTCCTCTGTAGTCATGGGTTTGCCTGGATACAAGAAAGATGACACAGACCCCAGCTGTCTAAAAGATAAATCACAATGTCAATCATAAGTGAACATGGAATAGGATATATTTGGGTGGCCTCTTTGAAAAATATAATCTATTATAATGTTCCAAGATTTTCCATGTTTCTGAATCTTTCACATAGTATGTCTTCTTCTTTAAATGCTCTTGCCTTATTTCTTTAATTTTATATTCCCATTTTTCCTCTAAATTCAAAGTGAAACAGAAATTTCATTGCAAACCTTCCCCCTCCAATTTCTTTATACCTGAATGTGCATATATATGTGTGCTTCTATTTCATCTTAAATTTTCCCTTATTTGTGAGTTCACTGAAAAATCCTGGTACTTCTTTTTAAATAGGTCTTTCCCCTTACTTTACTGTAGGCTTTTTAAGGACCAGTTCAGAGATTGTCCTTGTTTCTCCTACATGACTTTCTTTTTTTTTTTTTTTTAAATTTATTTTTTATTTTCAGCATAACAGTATTCATTATTTTTGCACCACACCCAGTGCTCCATGCAATCTGTGCCCTCTATAATATCCACCACCTGGTACCCCGACCTCCCCTCTGCCTTCAAACCCCTCAGATTGTTTTTCAGAGTCCATAGTCTCTCAT
>NW_026739562.1:3541997-3596377 GCF_022355385.1 Mustela nigripes | reverse complement strand
TTTTCATTATTTTTGCACCACACCCAGTGCTCCATGCAATCTGTGCCCTCTATAATATCCACCACCTGGTACCCCGACCTCCCCTCTGCCTTCAAACCCCTCAGATTGTTTTTCAGAGTCCATAGTCTCTCATGGTTCACCTCCCCTGCCAATTTCCCCCAACTCCCTTCTCCTCTCTATCTCCCCATGTCCTCCATGACTTTCTACTAGTCTCATTCATACTCAACTAATGTTTGTGGAATCACTATTCTTTCAAATTCATCCTGCTGCTGCTTCTTTGAACAAATCAGTCACCATCAAAAGAGTTAATATCCACTATATAGAAAGATGAGAGACTCACATGTAGTTATGGGGTAGCAACAACTTTATTAGCTGGCTCCTTCCACAGCTGAATAAATGAGTTTAAGGAAACAATGCTCCATCAAAATTACCAAGTGGTATCACTGATTCTTACAGATTTTATGTGAATAGCATCATCCCTACCTCTAAGCCAAAGGTAGAGTCAACACAAAACATTGCTGAAAACCTGAGAAAATAATTTCTCCAAAAGACTTCAAGGTGCTTGGATAAATCTATGAAATGTTGAGCCATAAATTAAGGGATCAATTGTATGAGATTATTTTAAAATACAGGTGCTTCAGTTGTGTGGCTTTCTGATACGACAATAAATGACCAAAAAGTTCATGAGAGATTCATTTTAAATCCTGGCAAAGCAAGAAATATTAACCTTGGAGAGAACCAAGCCTGTTCACATTAATGTTCAATGGGAAAAATTATATCATGTTAAACACTCCTATGAAACTCTGGCCATTATATAAGCTTTAGGTTTTTGTTTGCTTGTTTGTTTTGTTGGTTTTGTTACAAGACAAAAAAGGTAGACCGGCTCACTGAGAAAATAATAGGAAATTCATAGCATTTGCTATCTTTAGTGATAAGAATTATGAAAGAACCTCTGTTACGAAGAAGTTCAGGCAGAGGTAAGCTGTCTTTGAGGTTCCATGATGAGTTGATATGCAACAAGCATCTGTGACTCCATGGAAACCATGATGCGTTTCCCAATTGAGAATGACATATTCACAGAATGGGCAGAGAAGATCAGTTTGGAAGAAGAAGTTTGACTTACATTAATCATCAAGGAATAACAACAGATTTCGGTGAGACCAAGATGTGCTATACCACCATCCTAGACGAAATGCCAGTGCACATGGCTACCTTTAATTAATGCATCGAAGGAGCATGATTTTTTGTTTTGTTTTGTTTTCATCAAATGAGGGTTCTTATAAGCAGTATATATATGTGCTGCAAAGATTATTGCAATGTGCATTTCCCTCTGTTATTTGGGAGATTTTTTTGAATCTTTACCCATTGCTCCCAACAAATCAGAAGTATGAATAGGTACCAAAATGACTTCATTGGTAAGCTCTGGTAAGAAATGATGTATTGGCTTTATCTTCTTTAAAATTAGACTGGTGGGGTTGGAAACATTTTTGAACAAAATATATGATCCTGAAAATATATGCTTTGTGTGAATATCTGTCCTGGTTCTGAGAAATTTTTAGTAGATTATTTTTTATCATTTAATTTTATTCTTGTGAACTTAAAGTAAGAAAACCATTGTATAAATGTTGTCATTTTATACGAACAAGCCTATCTTGATTGTTTTAGTCATTAGGCTGAATGTAAAAGGTCTTTCAATCAGAGACATATGATTCAGATGACTTCCCATTGTTATTTACTTAATACATGAGTGAGTTCTGAGAGTTACTGACCCATCCTTTCGTCCTCCACATCTTTATTCATGGAGTACATAATGAGAGCAGCATCTCCCTGCAGCCACCCCCAGCTGTCCATACCCCCCCACCCCCATCACCAGATACAGTGCCACGTTGCTGGAGGAGACAGATACTCTGGCCCCATTGCAAATCCAATGAACCTCGGTGTCTAGAGATGAGATCTGTGCATTAGTACTTTACAAAGCCTTCCCAAATGATTCCAGCATGCAGCCAGGTCACAGCACCTTGGAAAGCACACACAAGCCTCTTTATTTCCAAATGTTAGCACTTCCTCTACAATGAGAGCATTTGGAGTAGACGCTCTTCGGATGAGAAAGGAGAAAATGATGTGAAGGACAACATTTTCCAAAATATGGGAGGCATGATGTGACATTGAAGCTGAGGAAATAATCCCTGAGCTTCGTTCTTCCTAGAGGAGGGAATATGTGCTCTCATTTTTCATGGCCCATTTAAACAGGGCAGCTCACAGGGCCTAAATCTGGGCAGGTAGGCAGAGAATAATCTTCCCCTGCCTAAAATAACAAATGATGGGATGAGGAGTGTTATTGGAAAAATGCATCAAAATGCTACATGTTTGTTTAAATGAGGCTGTGGCAAAATCTATGTAGAGAAGAAACCCCTGTGCAGTTTTATTCTGAGCTGTGAGATTTATTTTGTGTTTAAAGTGTGGGGCTGTGATAATAAAAACCCAGTGTAATAAATAAATCTTTATCAACTTATACAGAGCTATCAGGAGATACTTCTTATTTCTCTGGAAAGAGCCATGTTCTCATATCGTACATTTTCTCTATGCTTTGACTTCCTGATCTTTAATCTCATAATGACCAACTGGCCTTTCCCATAGCTTGTTCTGGTCCTTCGGGAAGGAACTTAAATTCATTAGCATGCAAAATTGTATTCTTAGATATATCACATTCTGCCCTGTCATATCAATGGCACAAAAACTGGTTATTACAGTATGGTTTTTCACAAATACTCTGTTTCACGATGGGCAATTTATTGCCTTGGATTCTTACCGTAAGACACCTGAAACATGAAATAGACTTATTAGAAATGTAGAACTCTAAATGAGACTTCAATGAATGCAAAAAAGTTCAAAGGAATTAGCATACATTTCTTTCTACTGTACAGGAAATAAAGTTAACTAAGACTGTGAACCGATAATATTGTCTGAATTGGCCAGTTCATGCTGCATAGGAGACCAGTAATGAATCAATCAATGTACTGGAAAGTAAGAAAATCACCCACAATTTTAGAGAGAACCCAGTATTTTTTTTTTATTCCTATTTGACTTGTTCTAAAAAAATGTTTCTTTTTTAAAAAGTGGCTATGCTTGGTGGCTCTTCTTTTCCCCAAAGTGTACCAGATGCTCTATTCCTTGCAGTAACTGCTTGTCTCTTATGTGCAATAGGAGCTGAGGGAACAGAGTTCATTTGCAAATTGTGGGTACAGCTATTTTGTTCTGTAACTCAGAACCATCTTTAAGCTTCTAGCTACCACCTGAGAGATTCCATCTGGTGGTAGAAATATTTTGGATACAGAAAGTCTGAATATCCAGATTTTAAGCTATTGTTCCAAGCTAATATACAGAGTTCTAGCCATGACTAAGGTGCTGCACTAGCAAGTTGCTTGCCTCAATTAGTGTAATTAGCACAATACCAGGTTATGGTAGTTCTTTATGATTATGTTTATTATTCCCATTTTGCAGAAGTAAAAGCTGAGGCTTATTTGGAGTAAGCAACTTTCCCAAAAACATACTGCTATTAGGTAGTAGAATTTGAACATGGATCTTTCTAAATGTAAACAGGAGGATTTCACTAGGTTTCTAAACTCTGAATTGCTTTTATTCCCAATACTCTATTTTTTAGAAAGTGACACTGAGATATTTTTCTTCTCATCTGCATCATTCCCATAAATAGTAAGTTTAACTTACAGTGAATAATAAACAGATCTGAAGATGAATTTTGTTTTAAAATTTGGGGTTCTAGTTCTGGTTTTTAATATCTAATAGACTGAAATACTAATAAAAATGTTATTCTGATTCTTATGGAGAGATGCTCAAAGATATCAGTGAACTATGTAAATTGAATGTGTGTATATATTTTGTAGAGCATACAGGGAATGGGTTCTTCCATATGGACAACTAGGATATAAACCTCATGACATAGCATATAGGCCTCCCTTGATTTACAGCATGTCCACAAGTTCACAGAGTACTGGCATTTTGTATAGTTTCAGTATATAGTATATAGTAAAAAGTATATGAACTACCAGCTCTGGAATGCCTATAGGTATACACTAAGATATTGAAGTGGTAGTCTATGAGAAGAGTCATTTTAATATCAGGGGTCCACAGTTATTCCTATTACAAAAGGGAGTATATAGAAAAATGCCTAGAGTGCAATAGATGCTCAAAAATAATGAGGACAATGTAAAATTCTTGTCATCATGGAATCTTTGATTTTGTAAGTGAACCAAGCATGAGCTTGCAGACTTGTCTTCCCACCATGGAGTTAAATTGTTTGTGCTAGAATATAGATTTTGATTCTCAGACAAGCAGGAAATGAAAATGTCTGTTGTGTCTTTGTAACTTTCAGCCAATGGTACAAACGCCAGAGATACAGCATTCTTTATACCATGACACCCACATATCATCAATCCACTTACCACATAGCACCCTCAAAATGGTGGCCATCTCTGTTAAGGATGTTGATTGCGAAGTAGTAGTGAGAACCAAATGAGAGATTAGATTTGAAATTATTTGGAAAGCTATAAAACACTGTAGATTAAAGAGCTATTAATTCTATTTTTATATAACTTTAACATTCTCTATCTGCCTTACTGTTTTCTTTTTATTTGGCCTTATGGGCATGGGAATGGGAACTCTCTAGGGGTGAGACTTTGTCCTGTTTTTCATGAAACAGTGCCTGGTACATGATAGGTCTTCAATAATAATAGCAGGGGACACCTGAGTGGCTCAGTGGGTTAAGTGGCCAGCTCTTGGTTCTATCTCAGGTTATGATCTCAGGGTCTTGATCTCAGGGGTGTGCTCTAAACTCAATGTAGAGTCTGCTTGAGATTGTCTCCCTCTCCTTCAGACCCTCTCTAAAATAATAAATGAATCTTTAAAAAACAATAACAATAGCAAAAAGATGCCATTGTTGAAAGCTGGTAAGATTTCAATGTATGGGGGCGCCTGGGTGGCTCAGTGGTTTGGGCTGCTGCCTTCGGCTCGGGTCATGATCTCAGGGTCCTGGGATCGAGCCCCGCATCAGGCTCCTTGCTCCACAGGAGACCTGCTTCTCTCTCTCTCTCTCTCTCTCTCTCTCTCTGCCTGCCTCTCTGCCTACTTGTGATCTCTGTCAAATAAATAAATAAAATCTTTAAAAAAAAAATTAAATTAAAAAAAAAATTAAAAAAAAAAAAGAAAAAAAAAGATTTCAATGTATGATATGTGAATGTGTAATTCATTGATTTTTGCTTCATTTCCCAGAAAACAAGGTGTTGTATTTGTTTCAGGTAATCCCACCAAGTGCTCAGAGGGTTTGTTTGTTTGTTTGTTTGTTTGTTTTTAATTTCTTTCCATCTCAGTTCCCTTAATTCTAAAACGGGGATAGTCCATGATGTGGAGATGTTGGGATTCAGAACCAAGGATCCAGAAAGAATTCTTGAGCCGTCTTTGGTGCAAAAAGGTGTTTTTATTACAGCATGGAAACAGGGCCTATAGGCAGAAGGGGCTGCACTGGGATTGTGAGGAGCAATTGTGATAGATTTGCGTGTTGGGAGAGATGAAGACAAAGGAAAGTGTCCAAAAGGACTTTCATATGCTAAGAAAGACTCACAGGATCCTAGAGGCCTAGCTGTTGTCAAGCTAAAATGGTTTTCCCTCTAGCAAAGTAGAAACATTAAGATTGGGAGTTCCTGGATGAATATTATATGCTGCTTACCTCAATTATTTGTCAATAGGCTACGGGTTAGGAGGAAACTTAATTTCATCTACATTTTTTCTGCCTTTGTTCTCCACATCAGTCTGCACACCCACAGGTTTGTTTTCATGGCTGAATGAGATAATGTGTTTGAAAATGATCTTATGCTCTCAAGAGTCCA
The DNA here is from genome assembly GCF_022355385.1 of Mustela nigripes. Taxonomy (NCBI): domain Eukaryota; kingdom Metazoa; phylum Chordata; class Mammalia; order Carnivora; family Mustelidae; genus Mustela; species Mustela nigripes. Next base: position 3,590,477 of record NW_026739562.1, on the reverse strand, counting down.
TCAAATATTTTTAGTGACCCTGAGGAAGCTGAACTTACATAAGGGACAAAACAAATGTCATGTCTCTGAGACCAAAATACTTTCTTAACAGAAAGTTATTTCTTCTATATCACTTACATAAGCCCGTATAGGGAGAAGGGGACAAGATGGCCCAGAAACATAGTCTCTTAAATATCATTATGAGTATTCTGAAATTTATTATGAAACATAATTTTGGTTTTTGTCTTAAAAAAAGCTATAGAAGAAATTATTTCTAGGCTTTTTTAATTGCAAACTTTTATTATATATTATTAAGCATAGAAGTAATCCCAAGAGATGATCTATTACTTAATATTTCGAATGCTGACTAGGCATGGGAAGTAGGCAGTCCTATTTTCCTTGAACCTTGGTGGTTGTGGGTAGTCCTCTGAGGTTGGAAAATAGAAAAAAAAAAATGGGAAGAACTTTTCTTCTTGAGTGTTGATTTGGATTCAAGGCTGCAGAACTAAATCTCTTAAAGTTTTTAATGAAAATCACCATCTGAATTTTCATGCTGACTCATCTTAAAATCGTGTGTTAACAATGTGGGCATAGCAGAGGTTTCTGCTGTAAGAATGAGGACAAAGAGCATACTCTAACAGCTTCCCCTGATATCCCTCTTCCGACAACCTGGTCAGAAATTTTCACAGATGAAACCTGAGCCCAGTGACCATAGCAATTAAAACCAACTTCCCTGTCACTTTTCCAGAGTTACTGTGCTAAGACGTAGCTTAGTGGGGCTCTATTCACTCCTCTTCCCCATCTGCAGAATCTTCATAAACATCCCTTAGTCATGGCAGTACAAATATAGTATAAAATAGTATGTTTGCCATGCAAATGCTCTCAAGACAAGCCTCATCTTCCTTAAAGCCAGATGACTATTCCCAAGTGCTTCCATACAAATATTCTGAAGCTTTCCATGATCTCTTCTCTCTGCATTGTGAAAAACAGCCAAAAGATGCACATTTCATGAGCAAGCATGAGCTTCTCTCACTGGATCCTGCAAAATGTCACAGGCCTGTGGGTTTTCCCAAACCATCTCCCTGGTGCATTGCCAGAGTGACATTATCTAATGAGCCTGCTGGGTGGGGTGAGGCAAGCTGAGGGGTGCATCAGGTGCGCTTGTCACAGATGCAGACCTCTGAAAGACTGGCTTTCAAGTCTGACTTGCAAATTGGTTATGCCCTTCACTTTGGATTAGCCTCCAATTTAAATTCAACTGTTGTCATTTCCGTCTTAGCATCATATGCATTCTGATGGAGGCCTTGGAAAAAATTTTAGTACCAGAAAATTCTCTCTGTTAACATAATGCTTGGAAACAACTTTGATAGGGTAAAATGAAATATAACACCAAATGCGTTGCCTTGCCCATAGAGCCTGCCTCTTCTTTTCCAAAATTGATGTGTTTGAGACTTTGAGTCGCCTATACCACTCAGAGAACTGAATATGCCCTTTAACTCATTAGACAGTAATAGTGATATTAATAATTATAAAAGATAAGAGTTCTTGTAAGTTCCTTATCCAACCCTCATAGTCACCCCTAGAGGTGACTTTTGCAAGTTTATAGGTAAGGAAATGATGCCTGGAGGCATCGACTATCTTGGCCAAAGTTTTATTGGATGGCTACCAAGATGTTAGTCAAAGTCTCATTGTCTTATGCTGAAGTCTCATCTATCAATCTTACTGAATTGCAGACATTATGGGATTCAGTGACTAAAATGGCTATCCGTTCTTCAATACTTATAAAGTCATATGTTTGAGAACAAGGCAAATACAGTCTCCAACCTTAGCCACCTTATAGTCTAAATGCCATGTAAGTTTTGAAAGGGAAAGGACAAGCTGCTCCAGCATCCTACAACAGGGGAATCCAACATGTTCTGAGGGGAAATACATGCGGTCAAGACTGAAAATTGAATACTAGAATTTGGCCAAGTGAAGAAGGGGTTAGGAGATGTGAGGTGAGACGGGGAGGAAGTCTGAGTGAAAGGAATGACAGAGAATCAGGTTCGAGAAAACACACAAGTTAGTGAAGAAAATTGCAGGGTTGTGAGACTAATGTGGATAGTGAGGAAGATACTGATGGAATGTAGAGCTTCAGAAGGAATCCGGGGCCATACTATAGAAGTGGGTATAGGATTATTATTGTGCTAAATGCTGTGCTGATCACATTATTTATCCTGACCTTTACAACAATGATACAAGTTACATGTCATCACACCAAAGGGTTTGGAACAAGTCTCCCCAAAATGTGCCCCTTTGGCATGTGGACTCTTTTGAGCAGAAGGCAGTAGAGACCATGTAAGGTCAAAAGAAACTTTTCTACTGCTTTAACCTAGAAGAATGTAAATTGGGGGTCTTCTCCAGAGTAAGAGTTATAACCAAAAATTTTATTTGAGTGACTCAGGTGTATGAGAGAGAAAATATGTGTTCTTCTTACTTTCCTGTGAAATGCCCTCTTCCCCTTTTAAGACCCAGGAACTTATCCCATTTCTTATTTCAGGACGGCATATACACCTCATTTTACTTTCTTGTCTTTGAACCTCTCATGGATGTGGGGTTTCCATACAGACTAAATTAAATTTGATCTCCCACTGATCTGTCTCAAATCAACTTAATTCTTCAATCACTAGAAGAAACTGAATTATATAGAAATTTTTTTCCTTCCAAACAACACCATTTTAACAGTACAGAGGCTGGAGCTCACAGAATTAAGGTACCCACAACACTACTGGCTTGACTCCAAAGCCCTTGATCATGATGGTATTCCACATTGTTGGCATACTTTTCACTTAGCTACACGAGAGGACAAGGATGAGGAGTCAAATTGTCTTCCTCCTTGGTCTTTTACTGCTCGTGTGAAAGATGAACCCACCCCACAAATCTAGTCAATTCATTCTGTGCATTGTGCAGTCTTAATTATGGCATAATTGAAAATGTACATGATTTTTGTGAAACTTTGCAACCAAGGACATCATTAACATTTAATGCTTTACCCACATTTATCCAACTTTGTAGATTTGACATTTTATACTTTGCTGACCTTTTTGAGTTGTTAAAAGGAAATATCTTTTTTGTATTCCCTTCCCTCTGTTAGAGGAAAAGAAAGCCAACTGTATTAGTATTTATAGGAGAAAAAAAAAATGAAGGGGAAAAAGATAAAGACCACATTTCTTACTACTTTTTTTTTTCTTTTAAAGTAGAATTATCCTGGGCTTTCAACCAGAGACTTTGGGTTGCTCTGTTATTGATCTGTCTGTTCTATATAAAGATCAGACCATATGCATCTGTCCAAATTGGCAAAGATTCATTTATAGTCTTTGCCGTTCATACATTTATTTGTTGCTTACTGCTATAGTCTCGCACAGAAAATTTAATAGAATAAATCTTCATATTTCATCCAATAGATTAAAATAACTACAGTTTTTCCAAACACATATTTAACATAATGTAATTATATTATGATCTAGATAGGTTTTGCTTCTCTGGAAAAGTGGTTATTTCTCTAATCATGTATTTTAAATTAACCCTATGAATTACTAAGATTCTGCACATGATTCCATCGTGTGTGTGTGTGTGTGTGTGTGTGTGTGTGTGTTTGTGATGGGCTGAGCAGGAGGTTGGGGGTGGGTCTCCATACCACCAAACAATTCTCAGACAACAGCTAGATGTCCTACAATTCAGTTCAATTCTGGCACTTGGCCTGGAGATAGCATCAAATTGCAACAGGTTAAAGGTTCAGTCCCACAAGACTGCCTCCCAACCCAGACTTCAGATGCCAATCACAGGTCCAGGGTGACATTTATGCTTCCTACCAGCCAGCTACTGACTGAAGTTTGAAGGATCCTCTCCTTAGGTTCAGTTAATTTCCTAGAAGGGCTCTGGAACTCAGAGAAGCATTTTACTTACTATATCACTGGTTTATTATAAAAGGATGTGACTCAGGGACAGCCCGATGTCACAGATGCATAGGCCAAGGTATGGGGAGAGGGTGTGCCATTTTCATGCTTTCTTTGAGCACCACTTAGCCAAATCTCCTTGTGCTCACCAACCTGGAAGTTCTCTGAACCAGGTGCTTTTGGGATTCTATGGAGATTTCATTACATAGGCATGGTTGTTCAAATTATTAGCCGATGGTGATTGAATTCAGTCTCCAGCCCCTCTCCTTTGTGCCATACAGATGAGTCACTCAGATACAATAGATTTCTAGTAGTATCTTCTCCCATGGATGTTTTTTTCTTAAAAATAACAACTCAGGGTAAACCCTATACAAAAGAGACATATTTTGGATGGAAAATTTTGGTTCCCCTTCAAGACCAAATATATATTTCTTAAAAGATGACTATTGGTCTTTTAATTTTCCTTCCTGTTGTTATTGCAATTTAATCTTCTATTTGCACTTTGCCCCTGAAGCTCAGTAGGGCCCCCTTCTATTTACTAGGTAGGACACAATCTGAGTCATGAATCATTTCATAAAACCAGTTAGATCTTTGGCTTTGCTCAGTCGAATTTTGGTTTTTTTTGTTGTTGTTGTTTTTGTTTTTGATGCTGGTATCCGTCTTTGAGTTTTATTTCTTTGGATGAGAACCAGGGTAGTCCACCTATAGGGATTTTAGGAATGTTTTTTAGTTTTCTCAAATCACTGTTTTAGGTTAAAAAGTTACTTGAGCCAGATGGTTGTTTAAAAAGCTATCTATCACATGTCCTTTTGCATAATACTGTATAATCTATCTTTTATACATGAAAAGGGATAAATGCTGAGCAGAGAGATTATGGAAAACTTGTTGAAAAGCCAGAATCTGAAAATATGAATCTATGAACTATCTTAGTCCAGGGAGAACAAAGATATCTCAATGCAGTGCTGATTAATTATTAGTGTCTCCCTAGCATAGTAGTTAAGAATTTGTAGCCATGTATTTGCATATTTTGAACAAGTATTGTGATCCATTGGGGATGTCTGTCTTGGGCACAAAATAGGAAAAGGTAAGCCACATGTTTTTCAATTTTGCCTTGCTGCACAAAGTTGGTCTAAATCAGCAAGCTTTTTCTGTAAAGGAACAGGGAGTAAATATGTCAAGGCATATAGTGTCTGTCACAATTGCTTTGCTGCTATAGTCCCAAAGCACCCCAATAGCAATACACAGATGAATACACATTCTGTATTTCAGTGAAATTTTACTTACAAAAAAAGGTAGTGGGCCAGCTTTGGCCCATAGACTCATACAGTTTGCTGACTCCTGGTCTGAATAGTATGTCATGCAGCTTCATGTGAATGATACTCATAGCGTGATTTTTGAGAACATGAGACTATTCACCTGGCCATATATTTGGTGGCAATCTTGTATGCCTGTGAATTACTTAGCAAGAAAAGAATTCATAAAAACTCATACTTTTCCTGTTTGTACATCTCCAGAGAAATGAACTGAGGCAGCACTCATGCATATCAGGGTATAAATTAGTACCTGTTATGTACATGTTGTTGTTTTTTTTTATCACCTTTTTTTTTCTCATTATTATAATGACCTTTCTTTAGATGGGATAATTTAGCATTTCTGTGTGATTGAAATCTAATATTCTATTTTTGATAGGAGCAGGATAGCCTACAATGCTTGCTGGAACATGAGGCTACTCTAGCAAAAAGTCTCTTGGTTATAAGACATAGGGACACAACTCATATAGGCTAAACAAAGAGGGAAAAATTAGTTATTGTACTGATGCCATAATGTCTTTTAAAAGATGAAAAGTTATACCAGACTTCTCTGACCACTTTTAACCAGAGATTTCATGAATAGCCACAGGACTCATTAGCATCTGTCATGTCTACTTTTATCTGTGTATTTGCTATATTCTTTCCTCTTATTTGCCCAACTAACTTCCTTCTTATTTTTAATCCACTTGAAGAGAAATATGGCTGCCAGAAGATTCTGAAGGTGTAGTTTCAGCCTCAGAGAAAGATGGACTCTTCCTTGGTTCCTTTAATTTCTGGGAAGGGACTCGGGTCAAGGACCTCTCCCGGACTGATGAGCCATGGGCAGTGGCTCTGAGGAAAGGGCTGTTATGGTGCAGTTCAGGGAACAATCCAGAACCAGCTCTGCTATGGACAGCTGGTAGAGATAACAAAAGGGCTGCACATGGACGACCCATGAGGCTATGAGATGTGTCCTCATGAAAGAGATTTTGTACAAAGGGAAGTGCTTGAGTAAGAAACACATGTCTCGTTTACTGGCTTAGAGAGAGAATGTCTTGTCTTTTAAATTTGTATTTGGCATAGCAAATTAGCCTCTCCATTTTCTTGAAAAATTTCCTAACAGTTGAGCACTCCTAAGGCAGCCGGCGTCTGAGTGTTTGGAAACATCATGTGACGTTCTTGGTAAGGAGACCGTGGGTCAAAATGAATTAGACTGTGCTTTCTTGTTGGGCCAATGAGCCCTAGGCTGAAAGGTTACTCAAGTGAGGACAGTGGAATTGAATGCAAAGGATCCGATTAGCTCTGCTCGCCTTTCTGTGCTCTGTTTAAGCTACATAATAATTTCATCTTCTTCCCTGCACTGTGATGATAACTTTCAGTGACTGAATTTCAGACGCTATTGCAAGTCACAAATGATGATCCGAAATAACGTGTTCCCTTTTGAAAGACCTCAGAACACTAACAACCATATCTCAGCAGAAATCACGTGTGTCCCAAGCAAATTAAAAATGTCCTCTGCATGTGAAGGTAAACTGCTACTTAATAACTGCCTCTCAGCAAGGGATGGCATTTGAGGATGAGAGCATTGGTTCATAATGCAACTGCTGAGGAGGTATGGGTGGATTTTCTCCCATGCTTTTCCAGAAGCAGGACACGACCCACAGGAGACATGAAACTGTGGTTCTAGGTGATAGGATCAGGACATCAACATTCAGTGCTTTATTCACCTTCTATGATGTTTGTTTTTTGTTTTTTGTTTTGTTTTGTTTTTCAATCCTAAGGGATTTTTGGTCTTGGGGGCTGTCCCTCAGAAGAAAACCTAGCTGAGAAATTTCTTTCTGAGTGACACCTAGAGGAGATGGGAGTTGTCAATCTTTGTGTTTTTTCTTTTTCTTATCTTTTCTTTTTTTTTTTTAAGGTTTTATTTATTTGTTTGAGAAAGAGAGAGACGGAGAGAATTGAGAGAGAGCACAAGCAGGGGGAGTGGCAGAGGGAGAGGGAGAAGCAGGGAGCTTGACTTGATGTGGGACCTGATACCAGGACCCTGAGATCATGACCTGAGCCAAAGGCAGACACTTAAGCCACTGACCCACCGTGATGTTCCGACCCTTATGTTTCTATTACCAAGTTGTTTGAGATTCCATGCAATGATAGAGAGCTTAATATTTAAAATAATAAGATATCATGAAAACAACAAAAATATATTCAGATTTGTTTGTTTGTTTTAATTTGTTCATTTAATAAGTGATTTCCATTTTCCAGAAAATACCCTGAAACCACCTTAGCTAGCTGACATCTGAAAATTTGGTCTTTTGTAACTAAAGAGCCTAACTTACTCCGCTGTCCCATACCCAATAGGAAGTACATAGTCCTTCCCAGGACTGTTGTGCCTTCCTGGGGACATGTTCTTTCAGGACTTCTCTTCTTACGTTTCCATATTCACACTGTGCTCTTGGTTGCACTCCTGGATCTTATTCCTTTAGGCTTCCTCAAGTCTTTGTTCTTTATCCTATTCCCATATTATGCCTAAACCTCAATCACAATTCAGGTTTTTGCAGTAGGATTTAACTGAATTTTGCATAATGTGGAGATGAATAATAAATTTCACACATTCCCCTTCTTAATAGAACTAGAACTTTCTTGGCAAGAGTTTCCTTCAGGGCTGATGTTTCTCCTCGGGCCCTAGCTTTTCCACATTATGAATCCTTTACCTTCTTCTGCATATCCAAGGATCTCAGAGGGTATTTTACTTTAAGGCAATTTAGGTTTTACTTTAAGACAATTTAGCTTTTCTTTTTTCTATCCTCACCTATCTCAGGTATGCTCGGAGGGTGTTCTTTACGTAATTGAAATGGTCCATGAAAGTGGTTTTTTTTTTTTTTTAAGATTTTATTTATTTATTTGACAGACAGAGATTACAAGTAGGCAGAGAGAGAGAGAGAGGAGGAAGCAGGCCCCCTGCCCAGCAGAGAGCCCGATGCGGGACTCGATCCCAGGACCCTGAGATCATGACCTGAGCCGAAGGCAGAGGCCCAACTCACTGAGCCACCCAGGCGCCCCCATGAAAGTGTTTTAATATAAAAAGACCTTACTTTCCCCTAAGAGTTCTTCATCCCTTTAAAGGGGTACCTTGGCTAACATCCTACATTAAAAAAAATGTTCTTATATAGTTATAATTATGAGATACACTGCATCGAGTTGAGGTGAAATCTATGTAACACAAAATTATGGGGAATTTAGGACACTTGCCGTATTGTCCACTCATTATTTTTGTTTAGCTCCAAAACATTTTCATACTCCCAAAATAAAAGTCTTAAAAGTCTACTCATTAAGCAGCTGCTGTCTGTTATGGGTTGAACTGTATTGCCCCCCCCACCCCAAAAGATACATTAAGGTTCTAAGCCCCAGTACTTCAGAAGGCAGTCTTGTTTGGATAGAGGGTTGTTGCGGATGTGATTAGTTAAGCTGAGATGAGGTCTTGCAGGAGTAGAGTGAGTGACTGATCCAATATGGCTAATGTGCTTTTAAGAGGACAGCCATGAGAAGGCCCACCCTGGAAGAATGCCTGATTACAAAGGCTCAGAAGGAATTATGCTTCTGTGAGCCAGGAGCACCAAAGATCATGGTCATTCCAGCAGAAGCTAGGATGAATCAAAGAAGGATTCCCTTCAAGTTTCAAGGTGCTAACACCTTGATTTCAGATCTCTCGTCTGGAGAACTGAGAAACAATATGGTTTTTATTATTATTATTATTATTATTATTTTTAAGATTTTATGTACATATTTGATAGAGCAAGAGCAAGAGAGGGACCACACGTGGGGGAGTGAGAGAGGGAGAAGCAGGCTTCCCGCCAAGCAGGGATCCCGATGCGGAGCTTGATCCAGGACCCTGGGATCATGACCTGACCTGAAGGCAGACACTTAACGACTGAGCCACCCAGGTTTCCCAACAATATGTTTTTATTACATCTCCCAGTTTGTGAGTCTTTATTATGGCAGCTCTAAGAAACTGAGAACACGTATTCCCTGCTGCTCTCAGCCCCTGGCTATCAGTCTGGTTTCTGTCTCTATGAATATACTTGTTCTGAATATTTCATGTAAAAGGAATCATAAAATTCATGGTTCTTTTTGTCTGACTTCTTACACTTAGCAAAATATTTTTGAGGTCCATTCACATTGCAAGTGTGTTAGTATTTCATTCCTTTTTATGGATAATAATATTCCATAGTATAGATTTATCACAATTTGTTTATCCACTCATGCACTGATGGATTTTGGATTGTCTCAACATCTGGGCTATTGTGGATAGTTTTGCTGTGGATATTTGTGTGTAAGTTCTGGGGGTTGTTTGTTTTCTTTTTCAGTACCAATTTTCAGTTATCTGGGACAAATACCTAAGGGACAAATTACTGGGTCATATGGTAATTTCATGCTTATATTTCTGAGGTCACATAGAATTTATTTTTTGGTAACTTTTATCTGAACCTTATTTTATAAACAGTCTTCACATTTCATTTCCAGTCTCTTCATGAGTACAATTTTAGTAAATATCCATAAAATAATAAGATAGGCAACCTTTACTGAATTTCTACTCTATGCTGGATGTACTAAATATAAAACCAGAAGCCTTTCCAGCATCAATCTCGTTTCATCATTACAACAGCACAGCATATCAGTCACCACTGTTCCTCCCTTCAGATGAGAGTTGGAAGGTTAGAAAGTGTAAGTAAACTGACTTAGGTTTCTCACCAATGCAGTGGCAGCACCAGATTCAAAACATTTGTGTTGAGCTCTAGAGCCAATGTTCTTGCCTACTGCACCATATTCTAAATCTCTACCTTGTTGATATACCGTGAGTTAAAGGATTCCCTACTGATCTTGTTCCCAGTGTTTTGTTGTATCCTGTATTCTTGCAGGAAATAGACTTTTCTGGAATCTATTTTGCTGCCCTCTTTCTTTTGGCCTCCAGATAGTGTATGATCCCTTCTTTGTTATCACATGCTTTGGACCAGTTCTATTCAATACAATTTTCTATAAAAATGGAAAGGTTTTATAATTTTGTACTGTCAAATACAGAATCTTTTGGCAATATGGGACCATGGCCATATGAGACTACTGAGCAGTTGAAATATGGCTAAAGTTACTGAGGAATTAAATTTTTTATTTAATTTAATTTTAAATATTATCTGGCTAATAGCTAACTGGACAATGTAACTTTCAACTTTCCCCATCCTATTAGGACTCATCCGTCCTTGTAACCTTCCTCATGGTTCCAGCCTAGTTAGGTATGCATATTCCTAAAATAAAACTCACATTTTTGTTTTATGGATAGTAATTTCTTCGGTATCCCATCTTCAGTGTGGTGGCATAACCTACAATCAAATTAAAAATGTGTTCTTCTAAACAGATAATACTAGTATAAAATTTTTCATTACATTGTAAGGCTTTGTGTTTGCAACATTTGAACAAATAGATAAATTTGATGGATAACCTGAATAACAGAAAGTCTAAGTTTCAGTGCCAGTTTTTTTTAGCTCCAGGAAATCACTCTTCAATCCTTTGTTTTAAGACTTATCTATAAGAACAGTTTGGTCTGGTACTTGATTAGACATTCCCAATTTGAGTAGCCTTTTTTTCTTTGTCTCCCCTTTAGTGATCATATGATGCATACCTTCAGTCTTCATCCTAAGAAACTCCTGTTCTCTAAATCTATGGTCTCTTGGGGACAACACAGACACTAAGCTAGGGCTCTCAGCTCTGGTTAATAGGACAGCTGTTTTCTGTACTCAATTCTTGTGCTGAGTAAAAGGAGACAAGCTTGTCTTGATCACACACTTTACTGAACATTGCAGGATAAAACAATTTCATTGAAACATCTGAATCAATTAGGAAAAATGGTTTGTGTTTTATTTTGTTAACTCCCTTAAGCAAAATCAAAAAATATGTTGCTTCTGCAATGTCAATGCCAGAAATATTCCATCTTACACATTTTAATTCTGTTAGGAGACATGTTCATCCAAGGCTGTAAGGAGAGAATCTTTCATAAGGAGAATTAGGTAATAAAATATATAAATCTATTAAACAATCTCAGCTAATTCCGGAAGCACAGGATAAAATATACTTAAAAAAAAAAATGTTTCTTCATACAAAGGAAACATGGACAACTGGTCTCTCTTTCCCAAGAATGAATATTACATCAGATCTAGTATCTTCACAGGATATTAAATTTTCAGGATAAAGTTGTAGCTAATGCTTTAAGATGGACTATAAATTGGTATCTAGTTAGAATAATATCTACAAAAGAATTTTCTTTCATGGAACTAGATATCCAAAGTGTTTTAGAAGCAGACTGATTTCTAGACTGCTTGCATTTCCAAAGAATTTTAGGAATTCATATCCTACAGACTTCAAGAAGTTCCCTTTTTAAAAAAAATTTTAAAGTTTTTATTAATTTGATAGAAAGAGACGGTGAAAGAGGGAATGGAAACAGGAGGAGTGGGAGAGGAAGAAGCAGGCTTGCCAAGCAAGGAGCCCTGATGTGGGGCTTGATCCCTGGGCCATGAGATCATGACCTGAACCAAAGGCAGATGCTTAACAACTGAACCACCTGGGAACACCATGAAGTTCCCTTTAAACCCAAATTTTAATGTACAGAAATGGACGGCTCGTAGATATTTTAGAGACTTTAGTATAAACTAGAGATATGGAAACTCTATGCTACGGAATATTTACCAGAGAAGGCAAAGTGAAAAAATAAAGAACTCTCTTTGCTCCTATTCCTTTGTCCACCTAAGGGAAAAAATATAATGTAAATAAATAACAATATAAAATTAAAATAATACTCTAATATAAAGTGTACTACAGCAACATAAACTGAAGCAAATAAGGCCATCCTGGGTCTGAGCGTTAACATTGTAATCTAAGAGTCATAGCCATAGATCCTGTCATTGGTTTAAATTATGTACCAGTGTGGGATGCCTGGGTGACTCAGTCAGTTAAGTGTCTGCCTTCAGCTCAGGTCAGGATCCAGAGTCCTGGGATCAAGCCCAGCATCGGACAACATGCTCAGCAGGGACTCTGCTTCTCCCTCTCCCTCTATTCCTACTTTCTCTTGTTCTCTTTCTTTCCTGTCTTTCAAAATAAATAAACAAAGTCTTTAAATAAATAAATAAATAAAGTACCTATAATTTTTTTTAATGATTCATTTAAAGAATTTCTCAGGAGGCAGAAAAACATATCCATGGTAGCCATAGCCAATTCACAGCTTCAGTTTTATACATAGACAGGTGTCTGTAAAACGTCTTTTGAAGAATTTATAGGGGCGCCTGGGTGGTTCAGTGGGTTAAAGCCTTTGCCTTCGGCTCAGGTCATGATCTCAGGGTCCTGGGATCAAGCCCCACATCGGGCTCTCTGCTCAGTGGGGAGCCTGCTTCCTCCTCTCTCTCTCTGCCTGCCTCTCTGCCTACTTGTGATCTCTCTCTGTCAAATAAATAAATAAAATCTTAAAAAAAAAGAATTTTTAGACTGACCCCATAGTCTATAGTTATACCCATGCAAAATTCATAAAAATGAAGGTTGAGTTAATGAACATCCCATGGAGTTTTTTAAAACATTACTTCCTTCTCATTGGTTAGTTTAATGCTGTGAAATAATCCTAAAACACACATCTCAGAAAGGCCCCAAGCAAGACTAGGCATAACAAGTGTGCCAAACCTCTTCTCTCCACTGCATGTGAATGGTGAGTTGATTAACATGGTATTAACGTGAGAAATAAAAATTGGATTTTCACTGTGCCCTTTTGGTTACTATTTTAAAGGTAGAGAAGGCATAAGGGATGAATAATAGACCTAATGAGGAAACATTTCATTGGGTTTTTCATTATAGTAAAAACATCTCAGTGGAGAGATAAAATGCATTTACTAAATTCGCCAGAAAGGAGATGTGATTGTTGGAACAGTTTAGGTACTTTATAACTCATTTTGCACTAATCTCTTTTTGGAAATCTGAGCACAAGGAAGAAAAGAAATACTTGCTTTCAAAATACAGTTGGAGGACACAGAAAATGGTCTTTATTTCCAGACATTTTGGATTATGAGTTTTATTCTGACAGTCCTTTTAAGCAAAGAAATGGAAGTATCAGCTATTGAAAGGAAATTAACTCCCAAATTGCAATTACAACATTAACTTTAGTTAGCATGTCAATAGGGAAAAATCATTTTCTAAATATTTGTCTTTGGATGTGCCTTTTTTACATTCAGCCAATTTAGCTCTTGCCTTCCAATGTGAAAGTGATTGATGGTTGTTTTTCTTCAAGGCTGAAAAAGTCATGTGACTGAGCAGTCAATTTAAAAACACAGAAAATATGTATACTTAGTCTTGAGTTGATTAGACTTTTTCATTAACTCGTGCTGTTTGGTCACACAAAAATGTTTAGATTGTCCATAATGTTGCAGGTTTTCTGTATGTGTAGCAATAAAGGTATACTGGAAGCCAAACATTATATGAAAAAGAGTATTACACCTACTTCTAGCTAAAAGGATAATAGCTGTTGGAAATGGAAAAATGACAAATGAAAATTCTCTATTATTTTGAGTAACACAGTGAACACCAGTGAAGACACACTGAGGACCTAAACGAAACTCACTTGTCCAGATGGGTTCAGTGGTTAGGAAACCAGTGGTGGGTCCTCATTTGAGAACACAGAAATGCAGCTCTGCTCTCCAGACTTGGCCCTTCTCTTTTCAACCAACACATCAACAATGCCACCGTGGAAAGTGTTGTAGGAACCTGGAATGATGGGAAAACTCCCACTCCTGTTAGAATCTATTTCACAGCCTTTCTTTGTCAGGAAGCTGGGATTCAGCATGAGTGGAGTGATTTCAAAATGTTAGTGTTTCTTGGCTCCACAAGATAAGTGCTATAAAAATTGACTGCCCTTTAATCAAATACTGATGATATTTGGGTAAAATCTGCTGCTGCCTGAGAACATTCTTTCCTTTAAGGCAGCCAGTTCCAAGAGGGTATAGTTTGAGAAGCAGAGTAGTGTAAACACGAGAGATGGTCTTTTGACACACTCAGTCAAGAGATGGCTCCATGGAAATGAGAAAAATGGCAGAGTGATGAGCAGAGGCTAATTAGCTCCAAACAGACAGGTACATCCTGTTGCTGCACAAAATCATCTTAGATAGTTTTGCTTCAGTCGAGATATTCTTGATCTTTCCTCCAGGTAATGTTGAGTTGGGGCTGTAGGCATAAACTGACCTAACCAACCTTGGGCAGGATAGTCAAATCCAGGAGATGTATCTTCCACACATTCCCACCACTTGCCTTTTTCCTACCCAGCTATCATGCATCTCCACATCTGGTTGTTATAATGCCCTTAGATTTTCTATCCCGGCAGCTGACTCAGTTTTGTGCTCCACAGTTAGTTTTCCTTTCCTCCACAGCACACCTCACTTTGTTGCTTCTTCTGATCATTGTTAGGAGGGCAAAATTCGTTTAATAAGCAAATTCTACATGAGTTTTGAATGCTACCTACTGCCTAATCCTCAATGATCTCATAGATGTTCGTAATTTAATATAGGTCCATAGACAATTCAAATGATTCTTGCCTTTATCTTTTTGTTGCCCTTTGGAGCTTTCTGAATATATCTGAATGATGGTAGGACTTTAGGCCAATAATTTTCAGACAGACTAAGGTTTGTTTTCTTTGATTTTTTTTTTTTCCCCTATAGTTCAAGTCAAAGAATATTGTAATGGCTCAATCTGTCTAAAGTAAAGGTTGTAAACAAACAGAACAAAACAAGCAAACAAATGAAAATACCTTGATACATATGCAGTTGTCCCCCCAAAATGTGTTTCCATGTCAAATAACATGTATTCATGTTAACACCCATTCACCCTGAATTCAGATGATGTCTTAAAATCCTTCTTAAGTCAGCCTTTTAGGCAACCACTAGTGGATTATCAGCAGCTGCCACTCCTATTGAAACTGGAGTGTGTGAGTGTGTATCTGAATGGTTGAGGCAAAGAAAGATACCTCTGTATGTCCACTCGCTCTTTCCTTTAACAGAGACCAAATACTACAACCACCTGCTCTATCCGTTTGAACACAGGGATACATTTAAGACCAAGCTAAATATATGGATATGATTTCAATTTCAGGATACTAGTTCCATGGGGGCATAAGATAGAGGGGGTACTGATCTATGACTGAGGCAGAAAGAAATGTTATGAAATGGGCCTTTGAATGAATTGTTCACTTCTCCATCTTTAATCAACAGAATGGTGCTTAGTGTATTCATATGCCTGATAAATTAGCTCATACCAGCTTTTCTTCAAATCCATGTCATTTAAGACACCTACATTTACTCCTTAAGCTATCCAAAATAGAAATGCAGTTAACATATGTAGTTTTTTACATACTGCCAATTCATTATGATCTAAATTTTCAGTTGGTACCAGAAAATTTCAATTCTGGCCTCACTGTTTTTCACTGAAGATACTTAATCAAAAAACAAACAAACAAACAAAACAATGTATGAAAATGTGAAGTTGTTTTACTCCTGTTAATTAAGCTATCATATTGGTGTTCCTGATTGATGGCTGATGAGAATGTCTATCCTTCATTTTTTTTTTTAAGATTTTCTTTATTTGAGAGAGATGGAAAGAGAGAGAGAGAGAGTAGGAGCAGGAGTGGGGAGGGGTAAGGGGGTGGGAGAAGCAGAGTCCTTGTTGAGCAGGAAGCCTGATGCAGGACCGGATCCCAAAACCCTGGGATCATGACTTAAACCCAAGGCAGATGCTTAACTAACTGAGCCACCCAGGTGCCTTATCCTTTAATTTTTATCACAAATTATTTTTATTATTTTTCAGCCAAATAAGCCTTCCCTCCAGGTAGACCATATAAGTGTTAGAGCATACATGAAAGACAAAACAAAAGGAACTTAAAGGGAATCACATATATTGAGTTTCTCTTTTAGGGAAAGATGCCAAACATATTAATATTGTTTTATATTGTCTCACTTAACTTTTTTTTTTTTTAAGATTTTATTTATTTGACAGACAGATCACAAGTAGGCAGAGAGGCAGGCAGAGAGAGAGGAGGAAGCAGGCTCCCTGCTGAGCAGAGAGCCCGATGCGGGGCTCAATCCCAGAACCCTGGGATCATGACCTGAGCTGAAGGCAGAGGCTTTAACCCACTAAACCACCCAGGTGCCCCAAGTTAGCTTAACTTTTATTTTAAACATTTCTAGAGTCACATGGTCCCAGTTTACTGATAAATAATTGATGGCTTAGAGAGGTTTTAAATTATATGTGCAAGGTCATGATCCAGAACAAGGAGGGAGAGGTTTCTAACTGAGATCCGACCTGACTTTCTCCACAGACCAATCAATAAAAACAGACCTTAGAATACATAACTTCAACTCACCTTACATAATACATTTCATCAGGTTGCATGATATGTAAGTACATTATGGTATTTAAGTACCACTTAGAAAGGGGAAGTTTTCTTAGAGATTGTCATGGATAAAGTGAATTTCTCTTTTTTTTTCTCAAGATATTACTTATTTATTTGAGAGAGAGAGAGAGAGAGAGAACGCAAGCATGAGCAGGGAAGGGCAGTAGAAGAAGAAGAAGCAGACTTCTTGCTGAGCAGGTTGCCCAATGCAGGGCTTGATCCCAGGACCCTGAGGTCATGACCTGAACCAAAGGCAGACACTTAACCCACCGAGCCACCCAGGTGCCCCGAATTCCTTTTTCGTATTTGTCTGTTTGCAGCAACAGCAGAAAACTGTGATGAAAAACTAAAATTCTGGCTGTAGATCTGGTCTCAGGATTGATTGGCTCAATTGTATCAAGATCAGAACTCTTTACATCTGTCAAATCTCTTTTTCTTTGGATTGCCCTTCATACTCAGATCGGGAGCAAGATGGCTGTAGCTGTTCCAGATCTACCATTGTCTAGTGGGAAGGGAGAGACCATTTCTTTTCCTGACTTTTTTGGTGAGGGCGATATGGAATGATCCCTAGCAGATAATCCCACCTTGCCTCATTATCCAAGTTATGTCACATTTCTATTCTTCTGCCAGTCATTGAAATGGAAATTAGATTGCTATGTCTGATTAAGAGCAAGCAATCAAAATTTAAACAAATAAATATTGCAGAATCAACCATACAGTTACAAAGACACAGCCATCTCCATGCCACATATAAATTTTGTAAGTACCGTTTTCATCTCTCTGCAGACTGCTGGGCCATTCACTCATTGGGGAAAAAAAAAAGTCATGAGCATTAATGTTAAATCTCCATATTTATCTTGTGTTTTACAAATTTACGGTCCAAAAATTTATTATGCTTTGCTCTGCTTATTCACTTTGACTCCTCATACTTCGAAACACTCAGTTGTCTTAGCTATCAAAAGAAGATTAAAAAATGGTATTTAAAGTGAGGCATATAAAATTGCCAATATTTTACTATATTGAACTTTCAAATATAGCAATATAAAATGGCTAATATGTGAACACCAACACTTAAGTGAGATAAACACTGGAGTGTGGTGCTTGGCAAACAACTCTTATGGAATCAAGGGTTTAAGAATCTTCATAGACTTAATTTGAATAGTTGCATGTAGCCTTACCAATGGTAAGACAGCAGATTCAGAAAAAACCTTCTGACCTTTAATTGATAGAAAAATTACAGTTCAGCCCAGAAAGAATCAAAATGCCAATTAATTAATTAACTTGGATGTTTTAGAAAATTGTTGACAATAACGATGCTTAAGGAAAGGTGAAAATAAGGTGTTATTTGCAAATGTCAATGAGTTGGGAGTAGAAGTCTGATAGTATAGGGAGTAGAAGAATGATTCCAAGGAAGGGGATTTTAGAATCCCTAGGATTCTCTCTAGGGAGTTATTCCCAAGCAATTATCTGGAAGATAGAGTTGCTGAAAGCAAAGGACTAAGAGGAAGCCCAAACTTCCAAGCAAAAAGAGCAGGAGAATAAAGTAGTCCAGAAAGGCCAATTGGCCTTCTTAATGGGGATAAATATAAGTAGTAGCCAGCCTATGTGGCTACTCTGTGACCCTGGGGTCACTTTGCCCCAAGGCAAGTAGTGCTCCAATCACTAGAGTCACCTGGAGTACATGTTAAAACCCATTGTCAGAAAAACAAAACACCATTGCCGGGTTCCACCCGTATTGTTGCAGATTCAGTTGGTCTGAATGGAGTCCAAGAATTTGGGTTTCTAAGAAATTCCCATTTTATTCCAATGTTTCTGGTTGAAAACTATTCTTTTACCATTTGGTTACATTGTAGGGTAACAAGATCAAAGTTTTTTGATGTGAACAAATCAGTGCATCAAGAGCTGAAGATGGTGGGATTTTATTGCTATCTATAAAGACATTCTGCAGAATATGAGGAACAGTTGCTAAGACATAAGGACATCCATATTAGGATGCAGGAGACCAAAGGGACATGCGGCTAAACTAATCCCAAAACAGAGTTGCCGTGTTCAAAGTTCAGCATTGAGATCTGGCAACCGAGTTAATTGTATTTGATTTGGAGTGTGCCCAAAGG
The DNA here is from genome assembly GCF_022355385.1 of Mustela nigripes. Classification (NCBI taxonomy): domain Eukaryota; kingdom Metazoa; phylum Chordata; class Mammalia; order Carnivora; family Mustelidae; genus Mustela; species Mustela nigripes. Next base: position 3,571,699 of record NW_026739562.1, on the reverse strand, counting down.
CAAACAATGGTAAGGGAAAACCAAGTAGCTCAAGAACTGTAGTCTAACCACATGATAACCTTACATGGTGAAGCACAAGGCAGGGGTAGTGATTTACAATGTAAGTCTGAACAGGTACAAGAGACGTTATGGCTACTCACTTGACAGCAGCAAATGTCCAATGCCAAACAAGGGAAATGGAGCAGGAACAGATGTGTGCCAGTAAGAGAAGATGCTATATTTGTTTCTTACCCTGTGTAAGCAAGAAATGAGAAGCTAGAGTGTAGCTGCCAGAGGACTGAGTTAATTGTCTACAACTATCTAATATGGCTAAATCATTGTTTACTATGTACATGCCTTCTATTTAATAATCTTGATTGGCTTAGACTAGGAGACAATGTTTTCTCAGAATTTTATTATCCCCCATGTTTTTACTGCCTCCCAGATTGTCTTAGCCTACTCTTTGCTTGGGTTGATATAACAAAATACCCCAGACTGGGTGGCATAAACAACAAAACTTTATTTCTTATAGTTCTGGAGGCTGCCAGTCCAAGATGAAGTTGTTGGTAAGGTAGCTTTCATTCTGAGGTCTCTTCTCTTGGTTGTCTGTGGCTGCCATCTTGTTTTGTGCTAATAGGATCTCTTCTTTGGTGAGAGTAGGGAAAGAGAGTAAGCTCTCTGGTGTCTGTCTGTATAAGGAAGCTAATCCTGTCAAATCAAGGGACCACATTTATGACCTCATTTAACCTTAATTATTTCCTTAGCAGCCCCATCTCTAGAAACAACCACCCTTGGGGTTAAGGATTTAATATATGAACTTGGAGTCTTGGGGGGACAAAAACATCAGTTCATCACACAGACCATGGATAAACATAAGAAAAGTCTTATTACACAAAGACTGGGACTGAAACTAAAAATGATATAAACTGTACTATAAATCCCATACACAATGGGTATCCTGATCTTAAGTTAGAGATTAGGAATATTATTCTATTTCGTTCTGTTAAAATAGACAAACTTGTTTCAAAATTCAACTAGGAATTATTATTATTATTATAATATAATAATAATTATATTATTTCATTTAATAATTTAGAAATAATATTTTAAAACTATAGGGTGATACAGATATATTGAGTATTTGCTTTAAACCCATGTTGATCATTAATCTATTTTATTATTATATTTTCTAAATTCAGATGACTCCTGTACCTAATCATTACAAACAGAACAAATTATCTGTTCCTATGAAAGTGGGAATGTTGTTTGTGGCCTTTTCTTAGCCATTCATTCTAGTAATAAGAAGAGAATTTGATTGACAAATGGTAAATAGAAGAGATGAAAAGTCTATTTGATTCCAAGAGCATGAATGTAAATAAAGTCACTGATATTAATAATCTCCCCAAAACATATCTGATTTTTTTTCTTTTCCCTCACTCTTCTTTATTTATAAAGACTTAATTTAAAGTGAGTTCTTTTCTAAAACTTTCTAATCTTTGGTTTTTAAATCAAAACTTAGCTCAAAATAAGAGAAATTTGATTTGACTTAAAAGAGAAATGGCAAACGATCAAAATTTATTTACCAGTTCAAGGAAATCAGAAACAATGATATATCACCAGATGGTAAATGGATTCGTGTTACCTCTAATGGTGTTTACTATTCTCAATTCAATGTTATTCACAATTTTTATGTTATTTGGATTTTCAACTATTTCATTTATTACAAAAATTCATTAGGCACAACTCTAAAATTGGATTTTTATATTCTTTTCCTTTCAAGGCAGATTTACAAGAATGCTGAAAAATTAGTTTTGTAGTTAAAGGAAGGGGAGTTGGAGTAGATTATACAATCTAATGTCTGGTAGTAAAATAAATAGAAATAACATTGGTAGGGTGAAGGCTGGTGGTTTGGGAGATGTACTGAGTAATAAATGGAAACACAATATCAGTGTGCACCTATCTTTTGATAAATATTTAAATGTTTTGCTTTTACAAGAGAGTTTGCTGTCTTAATACTATTGTGTTGATTACTGTCACTGTAATATAATCTCTAGGGTTTTATCACTTTCTGCACTTTAAATGTAGATAGAGGTGATAAAGGTACATATATTTTAGGTTTTAGGCACACTTTGGAAATTCAATTTAGTTTCTGTGTAAAGTGTTTTTATACTCCCTCCTATCAGTTATTTTTTATTCTTATTTTATGCCTATTACATAAAAATTTCAAAATAGCTTTTATGGATACCAGTGACTTATACTAAATAGCGAATTTTAACAATTTTAGATCACTTTTTGGCTATTTTCAGCTTAAATATTAATTCATTTTTTAATTATTTCAAAATCTGTATCAAAATGTTATATTTCAATGTCTCTTAATGTGCTAGAGATAACTAGGCTCACTGAGGCTCTTGATGTAGGAGGTTAAAAGAAAGAGAAGAAAAGTTTTTGTGATTATTACTTGTTGATGTTATTTTACCTAAGCTCCTTGAAAGAAGACAATTGCCATTTACTGGAATCAGGACTATTGGTTTGGGAGAGAGAAAAATAAATCACAGTATATTTGTTTTAGGGTATCAGGATATTTCTCTATTTCTCACCTGTGTGAGATACCAGTCATTTTTTTTTCTAGATGTTTCAAACTTCTTGATTTGGCACTGAAATAATTTTTAAGAGAATTAGAAAATAGACCACTTCAACAGAATGTCTTCTTCTTCAACAGTGGGCATATGCCTATGCTTCCCTTATTCTACTGGGGAAGGCAATAACCCTGTATGTTACTGCTTTAGTCTTCCACAGTTTTAGAGATCAGTTAACAAGAAGGATCCTTTCTACCTTCAGACAGCTAATAGCCATAAGAGAGTCAAGAATAATGAATACCCTTCTTGGGAAATTCAATTGCTTGCTGCCTCCTGGACAGTTCGATTCATCTTAAATCATGTCATGCCTTACTTCTAGGTTCAGTGATTTTTGAAATCAGTGATGAGTGAATATAGCAAATAATGTCTTACTCTGGACGTTGGGCACAAAATAGAGAAACTTTAGTAGAAAGTATGTGGAAAACAGCAAAATTTAGAGGCAGCGCTGCCCTTGTGTGTTTGGCAAGGGTAACAGAAGAAAATGGTGAAAAACCATATTACATGCAAATGTAGCACAGTTGATTAGTCTCTCCTACTCATTTGCCTTTTTCTAGGAATACGTATTTTGGGGGACTGTTTAAGTTAACTTATAGTACCCCCTCATTCCTATTTCCTCCCTTAAAATCCTGAGAAAAGGTAGATTTTCTTCTGATCATCAATGAAGAGATGATTGAATTAAGGAAGAAGCATTTATTCTTTTGTAATACATACAACAGTTTATAAATGTAAATAACTTCTGGGAGTTTTCAAAGACATTATGTTCTTTCTGTATTTCCAGAGTCAAACATTTGAAATGAGAAATTCCAAAAACAACAAAACACAAAAACCTGTAAGTGTTTGGATCAGTTACTGCTACTCATATGACTTCAATTGTGTGTCTGTCTTGCATAAACAAACTTCTTGAAGCAGTAGAGCAGGGCTTGTAGGTATAGCAAGTCTGGAAAAAGTAAAACATGTTCATTGCCAAGCTAGCTTACATGAAGGGAAAAATGAGAACACTGGGAATGTTTGTCTTAGCAGTGTCCAGGTGGTAACTACCTAGATGGATGAATAGATCAAATGCAATTTTGAATATACATTATTCATGAGTTGAGTGGCCAGATCCCAGAAGAAAATATTCTGAGAGACAAAACATTTTCATCAGGGTTGAAAATATTGAGAAAATTAAAAATGCCAAGTAAATTTTCAACAGTTGTTTCAATTAGCCAAAGCCATCTGAAAGCCTTTTTGAAAACAAGAAAATAAAAACATGGGAAAATACTTCTCTCTCCCAATTCCATTTTAGAAATCTAGAACTACCGTCACTGAGAAAGATTTGAATGTCAAAGGAAGTAGAGGGTTTTTTTTTCCTTTTTTTTCAAGTTTTTATTTGAATTCTAGTTTGTTAACATATATGGTAAAATTGGTTTCAGGTGTAGAGGTTAGTGATCCATGACTTAAATATAATACCCAGTGCTCATCACAACTACCCTCCTTTATCTCCATTATGCACTTAGCCCATCCCCCAACCAAGGAAGTGGACTTTCTAGTTCATTTGGAGCCCATAGAAAGGTGACTTTGAAAATATGGGCAGGGATGTCTACTATTTAGTGTCCTTTTCACAATAAATCCTAAGAGCAACCCATGTTTGAGGTTATTTTGGCACAGTAGATGTATTTAATTAGCTGCGTCATTTTCGATAGTATTGGTTTTTTTGTTTGTTTACAAGTCTAAAACACATTCTTTCCAAAAGAGCAAATGAACAAATATGTACTTGAGTGTGTGCATGTATTTAACAATCACTGGTCAATTTCTCTGCTTAAATGTTAGGGATTTCAAAAGTTACCATCATCTTCACAGTATGCTAACTTGTTTGGTTATCAAATAGGTAAAAGCATTTCTTTGACTTTGGCTATTATCTTTCCCATAATAATAAACAGAATTGCTGCAACTATGGTAGGAGTGGTTCCAACATGACTTACACTAGATATAAAATATCATCAGTAGTATCTAAATAAACATTCTAAAATATCATGAATATCATAACACAGTAAAGATTAACTTTGTATAACTATGGAAATAAAATTTGGGGCCCAAAATAAATCTGCAAAATATCTGGCAGATTGGTCACCTAACGTTAGGTCATGCCTGCCTAGATTGATGAGTAGGCATCAAAACAAAGGACTATGAATTCCTAAGCATATGGGTGAAGTGTATCAATTAAGTACAACTGAATGCATGGCTGTTAAATAGAGGATCTCATTTTTACAGTAAAATATATATATATATATATATATATATATATATATATATATATATATAAACAAATCTACCTTAACTCATTTCTTTAAAATTTTAAATTTAATTTTTAGAAAATTGAAGTTAGAAAAATCAAAGTATTTATTCCAGGTCACACAGTTAGTGAGATGTCAAAACATGAAGCTATGGTTATCCTGTGAATGCCGGGAAATGGAGAGATAGAGATGACATAATAAAGATGATGTTTGGTGGATGGGATATTAACAAATAATGGCCATTTATGGAGACTTTTGAATAGTTTAGCTCATGTAATCCTTACAATCACCCTATAAGGTAGGTCTTATTCTGCTTATCTTAGAACAGAGGGAGGTAAAGGTCAGAGAGAATAAATAATTTGTCCTAGGATATATGGCTGGTAACATTGGAGCTGAGAGTCAATTTTTGGTCTGAATATGAAGTCAATGATTTTGAAATATCTTCATTATTATTTTTTAATAATACACATTTCTACCCTGAAGGTTGTGTTATAAAATAAGGTTTCCTAGGAATCAGAAATGGATTATCTATCATATCAGGAAAATTTGACCTACAAAGGAAAATATGAAGCAGCAGTACTTTTGAGAGTCTTTGGTGTTCCCCAAATAGTGCATAGAATCAATTCTAGAACCTTCCTTTCATACGTAATTTATTATTGACATATAATATAAGTTGAGAGCATATGATATACCTAATAGCTTTCTGTATGTGCTTAACCTGTTTCCACATAATGAGACAGGACTTAGGGCAAATATAATTTGTACTATAAAAGTGGATCATCTGCTCTTTCATACAAAGCTCTACTTTCATAGATCATGAGATTGAATCCTTTACCTCAGTGATGAAAACAGGATGGCATGATTTCATTTACCGTCATGTAGTGGAGTCCTGCATTGTGGAGAAGCTTGACTGGGCTGAGAGTGCAAATGTGTGCCCCAGAAGCCATAATTCTGTGAAATCATTAAAGAACTAACTAGCAAGTCATGTGACTCTTGGTCCCTAAGTGTTCTATTTTTGTGGCAACTCTTTCTTTTTTTAGATTGTTCCACTTTTTTTCTTTTCTTTTTGAACATACAATGACTGGAATTAAATAGTAGAGACACACTTACCAATGTTGCCAATGAAATGCTATGAATATGAAATATGTTGGATGACAAATTTAAGATCCAAAAATATCTTTACCAAAGGGAGCAATGGACCGAATCTAACAAGATGAAATGTAGTAAGAATACACACTGGCAACTTAACTGCCATTATATTTTTACTGCTTATTGCTGATATAAGGGAAAGCTATTGATGTTTTATGATTTAATCTAGCCAACATACTAATATTTCTCTTATATTTTATAGTGAATTCTTCAGTATTTTCTAAATATATAACCATGTAATCTTCAAATACCTGTATTTTTATGTCTTTATATTTTATGCCTTTCTAGATCTATAACTTTCATTTACGTTTCATGTTTTCTTTTGCATTTTCTGGAACTTCCAGGTTGATGGTTGGTTTTCTAATAAGTAGACTTATAAACTCAGGTGTTCTTTGTCCTTAGTAAGTTCCCTGTCTTTGTAAGGGTTGTGTATGGCATTAAAGACAATATATATTCAGAGAGATAGTTTAGATATATATTGGTCAAAGAAGTCTGGACCATGTACCAGGGACAGTCTATGAACTTAGCATCAATGTCTAAAAATATAAGCACAGAAATTGAATGTAGGTGTTTGGAAATTTTACAGAAACTTAATCAAACAATTTTGTCTTTTGAATCTAGTAATAAAACATGTAGTCTTTTACTTTGTGTATCTTTTTTCTTATTCATTTAGTTAATTCATTTTTATAATATTTTATGTAAGTGTCAGTCTGTAATAATGGGAAAAATAAGTTGGCCTTGATGGCTTGAGGAGCATTGTTATATCAGGGATAAGAATATGGGGATGGTGGTTGAGCTAAATGAATTTTATGCTTATGTTTCCTTTAAACTTCAGTATTTTCTATATAGAACTATTCCTACTGAAAACTGTAGTTTCACTGTTTTGAGACACCTTGTATCACATTGTAATCAAGTAATCAAAGTTTTGAGATTAGAATTAGAAAGTGTGTATACTTATTCAAATTCCAGAATCCTAGGCTGTGTTACTTAGTCGTTTTTCTTGTTCTTGTTGTCGTTTTGTTTTGTTTTCCTTGCATATGTTTTGTTGAGCCTCTTTCTCAGCCGAAAATCCAAATCCACAACACCCCAAATGGAATATCAATGTTAAGATAGTGCATATCGGTTGGCAAAGCTGTGGCACTGTGGTTTACTAAATACCTGAATTCACTTGATTCTTATTTCCAGGAACCTTGTTCATTTGAATGATTTTCAGGGGATGTTACACACTGGACAGGGATGACAGCTTCATGTAGCAACCTGCATCCATTAAGCCATCTCAGAAACAAAGAAGCCTATATATAGTCATTTAAAGTTTTTGAATGCATGGCATATAAGATAAAGGGCATACATGTATGAGATATTTGCCCATGGATGAGCCCTACAATATACCTAATTTCCAGTGTGCCAATTTTAACTCCTCTCCCTTCTCATCCACTCCAGGAAGTATACTAGATTTCAAGAGGATATAGAATATATTACTTGTTAGAGTAGTATTAAGTACATTATTTGCCTGGCTTTAGATCTTTATAATTTTATCATAGATGCTTTTAAAATATATTTTAACACTATAAGGTAGAGAGTGACCTTGGAGTTTCCTTAGACCAACTCCTGTATGTGACAGATGAAGATATCCAGTACATATCAATAGAGATGAAATTGTTTCCATAGCCATTCATTCTGTAGTCTATGTAAAACAGCCTATGTCTGTTCTTCCCTTTCTTGGTTAGCAGTAGTTTCCCACCTCTCGCATGCGCACGCACAAACACAAAACCATTCATACATGTTTCAATAATTGTTTCTAGAAAGTCAATATATACACATTCACTTGGTTTAAATATTTTAAAAACATTATTATTTGAAAGGCAAATAATCATTTAAAATTGTTATATTTGGGGGGCACCTGGATGGCTCAGTCAGTTTAGCTTCCAAATCTCAATTTCACGTCAGGTCATGATCTCAGACCCCTGGGATCAAGCCCTGTGGCTGGTTCCTGCTCAGCAGGGGGTCTTCTTCTCTCACTCTCTCTCTTCCCCCTTCTCCTTCCACTCCTCCCCCCCACCCCGCTTGTGCTCTCTCTCAAATAAATAAATAAATCTTTTTTAAAAAATTGTTTTATTTTCAGGAACCATAAGGGATATATGCAGTTTATAACTTTGCTGATCAATATGAAAGCTAACACTCATATGTGGCCATTGAGTGCCTGAAATGAGGGTGTCCAATTTGGGATGTCCTGTAAGATAGATATATTCCAGAACTCAAAGTTCTAACAAAAAAAAAAAAAAAGAAAGAAAGAAAAAAAAAGTTAAAATAGCTTAGTGATATTTTTACGTTGTTTTTCTGTTGACGATATTTTAGACAGTTTTACCTAAATAAAATACATCTAAAGTAATTTCACCTGTTTCCTATCAATATTACTATTAGAAAATTTAGAATTGTGTACACATCTCCCATTAGATTTTCATTAAGCAGCCCTGGTTTAGAACCTTCCATATATCTGCACATAATTCCCATTCTGCTCATAATGCCCAAAAGAGACTTTATCTGAGAAGACAAGTCAAAGAAAAATTCTGAGCCTGAGACTGTGGTAAATTTCCTTTACAGTGAATTTAGATAAGTATCAAGCCAAGATCTGCTATGCCTTTCTAAATATCATCGAATGTTATAACCACACCCATGAAGTGAGTTTTACACAGCTTCAATTGAAATAAAAAGTCAATAGAATTTTAAAGATTAATGGTATATGTGAACATTTCATAAGGATACAAAATATGCCAAGGTCTATGAAGCTTTCACATACTTATGTTGAATTACATGTTATCACAATCATAGCCAAAATGTACTACCTCAAAATATGTTCAACATGATCTTAACATAAATAATTATAGATAGTTCCTTTTTTCTATGTGATAATTGTTTTATGTCCTATGTACTGCCTGTTCCTATGTCCTTTGGTAGTTGTATTTAAATCAAATTTAATTTTTGTTTTGACATTTTCAATATTTTGGATAATGCTTTAGCAATAGTTTATAAGTTAGAAATATACCCAATGAAAAAATAGTTTTTGGGGCACCTGGGTGGCTCAGTGGGTTAAGCCGCTGCCTTCGGCTCAGGTCATGATCTCAGGGTCCTTGGATCGAGTCCCACATCCGGCTCTCTGCTCAGCAGGGAGCCTGCTTCCCTCTCTCTCTCTCTGCCTGGCTCTCTGTCTACTTGTGATTCTTGTGATTTCTCTCTGTCAAATAAATAAATAAATTAATTAATTAATAAATAAAAGTTTTTCTTTCAATATGTTGTGCCTGAAGTAAAAAAAAGTAAAAAAATAAAAAATGATGGATGAGGAAACAGAAGACCCAGGTTCCAACAATTAGTTTTTACTAATATGCCTTCTGATTTATCAGAGTGGTCTTGATTGTTAACTGATATTGTAGTAGGTATCCTTAGGCTCCTCCCAATTCTGTCCATCATTTGGGGATCCTAGTTGTGGGTTTCTTAATGAAGCACAGTGGTTCTGTGTTCTTCTGATTAATGGTAGTAACTGTTATATCTCCAGTGCCTGGTGTATTAAGAAGTGTTTTTAAATTTGTTTAGTTTTAATGCCCAAGCAGGAATACTACAGCAATTCTAGATACTAACATGTTACTTTTGGTATTTGAAATTTATATTTTTAATAATTTATAATCTCTACTTATATACAGTTGACCCTTAAACAATATGGATTTGAACAACATTTGGGTCTACTACACTGGATTTTTTTCAATAAATAGAGTACAGTACTGTAAATGTATTTTCTCTTCTTCTTGATTTTCTTCATAACATTTTCTTTTCACCAGCTTAGTTTATTGTAAGAATATGGTGTATAATACATACATAAAACAAAATATGTGTTAATCGAGTATTTATGTTATCAGTAAGGCTTCTGGTCAATAATGGGCTATCAATAGCTAAACTTTTGGGGAGTCAAAAGTTATACATGGATTTTTGACTGCACAGCAGTCAGTGTTCCTAACACCCATGTTGTTCAATGGTCAATTGTTTTTATGACTATAGAATTTTAGTTACATACATTTTATAATTTTAAGTTCTATATTTTATTATGAATTTAAGGTTTAAAATCAATTTACTTATTGTTATTTTAGTCTAATGAAGAGGACTCTTTCAACCTGTGTGTCCTGGAGATGAGGGGCAGGAAAACAGCTGCACCAGATATGTCAGCTTGGGGAACTTTGGGTCTATTTCAAAACCTCATCTAATGCCTACTTGGTTAATGAGGATTAGATTATAATAATATAATAATAGATCATTTGAATCTTTTTCTCTTCTATTAGAAGAGTATGAGTTTCAGGACACCTGGGTGGCTAGTGGATTAAGCCTCTGCTTTCAGTTCAGGTCATGATCTCAGGGTCCTGAGATCGAGTTCTGCCTACACTGGGCTCCTCTGCTTGGCAGGGAGCCTGCTTCCTTCTTCTCTCTCTGCCTGCCTCCCTGCCTATTTGTAATCTGAAAAATAAATGAAATATTTTAAAAAAATATGAGATTCAGTTTTACCTTTTATGCATTTATCAGAAAGCAGAAATAATATATTTTTTAAAAGATTTATTTTAGGGAGTGAGAGAGCATGGTGGGAAGGGCAGAGGAAGAGAGAAAGAGAGAGACACTTAAGCAGACTCCATCCTGAGCACAGACCCAGATGCATGGCTCCATCTCAGGGCCCTGACATTACAACCTGATCTGAACCCAAGAGTTGGTTGCTTAACTAACTCAGGTGCCTCAGACAACAGAAATAATATTATAAATAAATATTCATTTTCACACTTAGATGTTATTACTTAGAACCTAAGAAAAAGTCACTGTGTGAGATATAAGATTCCAGACGCAAGCTTGTTTGGTCACGCATTCCTCAGGCATGCTGCGCATCGCTTAGGATGGGGTATCTGATCTCTCGAGACCCACCAGACAAGAGAATCAGTATTTAAGTTTCCACAAACAGAGTGACATGAAAATACCATTTGTGGCAGTATTGGTGATAGCAACAAGTTTCTTTTGATGCTTCAGTACAGACACTGTAATCCATTTCTCAATGGCCACTTCACTGCAGTCGATAAATTGACATCAATCATGATATTTTAGTATATGTGCTGCCGAAGCGAGCACGACATCAATCATGATAATTTCATCCTCTTTGCCATAGACTGGTTCAGGGGTTTTGGGGTATTAGGGAAAGATATGTCCCATTCTTGGGACCCATGTGAATTGTCATGTCACTGAGAATAGTTAAGTTGCTATTGATGACTAGCTTACAAAGCAAGATGAATCAGCCTTGTCTTATGCCATAGATAGGGGGCTTAAACAACATGAATTTATTTTCTCACAGTTATGGAGGCTGGAAGTCTAAAAGCAAGGTGCTGACATTAGTGGTTTCTCCTGGGAGCTCTCTTCCTGACTTGCCAACTGCCGCCTTCTGCCTGTGTCCTTACTTGGCTGAGAATGAGCTGGAGTGACCTCTGTAATCTCTTCTTATAAGGACACTAATCTCATCTTGGGGTCTTGCCCCATGACTTGATCTAAAACAACTCACCACCCCAAAGCCTTTTTTCTAAATCCTTTCCTATTGAAGGTTAGGGCTTCAATATATGAATTTTGAGGGAACACATTCAGTCCATTAAATGCCTCATATTTTTTACATTAATATGAAGGGTGAAGGGGTACTCTTGTATCACTGTTTCTGAATCTGCCTGAGTAAGTCCTGCATATGTGAGTTATAATATCTCCCTTTGACTTTGTGCCAATTTGATTTGTATTTTCTCCCTCTCCTCCCCTCTCTCCTTCCTCCCTCCATTCCTTCTCTCCTCCCTCTTTCTCAGTAAAATGCTTACTAATGAACTCAGTGTATGATCTCATTAACACTAGACGGCTACCATGCACAATTGGCCCTGGGCACTGACTCTTGATTCATTGTGAGCAATTTCTCATCCAAGAAAACTTGGAACAGTGATAGGAGAGGGGAAATCTGCCCTTGGCAGGACTTCGGATATCAGGGGCAGTCAGGAGTTGATGGCTTTCTCTGCAGCTTTGTTGGGCATCTAAAGCAAGTATGAGAACACAATGAGATACCAGCGGGTATCTCATGTATCAACAAAGCAACGGAAGGTTGGGGGGGGGGGAACAAAAAACAAAACAAAACAAAAAAAACCTCTACTTAGCTGTCCCTAACATTTTTGACACATTCAAATTCGTTACTGAATACATATACTTGTCTTTCCATGAACAGCTACTTTCAGTCTAACAAAAACATGAGGCCATTTTCTTTCATAATACTCAAGTCACATTGTAGTTCTAAATAACTCGTTCTTGTTTTCATACCTTAAGACCCCTAAACTTGAGATTTATTCTGCTGTTTGTCTTTCTGGCAAACACCTGTTCATCCCTTAGGACCTTGCTCAAACTGTTAATTCTGTCAAGTCTTCTTTGAATTAGACTTGACCCACATATTTCCAGAGGCAATAATAATTAATTTTCAGTGTTTTTAAGTCATTTGTGGTTACCCTTTAAAAGCATCTTACTGTGCCTGTATTATTTTATCTGTATGTGTAATTGCAATATGGAATGATATCTTGAGCATAGAGATTACGCCATTTTTGTTTTTTTAAGAGCCCAGCACCCAGCACAGAGGTTAATAGATCTTGGGCTCAGTAACAATGTATGTTTTTCAATTATATGAAGAATGGTTAATGATTTGTTGTTGGCTGCATCAATGGCCAGAATGGACTTCTTTAAATTTATCTTTCTATAGCATACATTTGAATTTGGGCAATATTGTTTCAAATGGACTTAGTCTTGGCAGAAGGAATATTCCTTGATTTTTTTACACAATCTTCCAGAACACTTGGTGTTAAATATCATCCAACAAAGTAATTTGAACAGCTTTTAGCTATATTCAGGAACAAATCTGCAGCAATAGTCTTTGAGCTTCTGTATTGCCAACGAAATTACTAATATTTCTAAGCAACTCTGTAACCGTATGTTGCTCTGCAAAAGCATTCCAGAATGTTTCTGGTCTACAGTTCTAGGGGCTGCAAACCTTTCCATCTCTGAAACAAGAATAAGAATTGATCCAGAGTTTCAATTTGCTTTATGGTTGTCTGTCCATACTATTTAAATATTGGTATGACTTGATGATCTAAAGGAGTTTTCAAAACTACCTCTTCATTTGTTTTTCCACCCTCAAATCACAGTGATGCCCAAGTATGTTCTGTGTGTTTTACTGCTTTTCATTTCATTTTCTGTTGAAACCAATATTTCCATCAAAGCAGAATTCAGGTACCTTGTTTAGGATGACATAATCATTTCTACAGAAACCAATTATGATATAAACAGGACTGAGACTTCAGGTAGGAGAATGAATGACAGGAAGTATTGAATTCCAATCAAGACATTTTGTCTATGCATTATTATATTTAGAAAGCAGGTTGTGGCCAGAAAAAAAAAAATAAAAAATGTGTTGAGTAAAAAATGACTTAGGTATTAGAAAATAAACAGTTTTAATAACTATCCTGGTATAGTTTTGTAAATATTGAGATTTATGGGGTAGGTAGTTTTGGTGGCAGATAGTGTGGAGAATAGGAAGAATTGGGACTTTGTCATCCTAAGACTTTCAGTAATATTTCACAAGTACAGTTTTAAGACCGATTGTCTAGTCTAAACCATTAATTTTACTGATGAAGAAATGCAAACCTGGAGGGTATAGATAACTTGCTGTGGGCTACATAAGTAGGTAGTGGCAGAGCCAAAACAGGAACTATGCTTTTTATGGATTTTTTTTCTATCAGCAATTTTCTAAGTTTAAAATATGGCAGCATTCATTTACATAATTTTTTTTCCTTATCCAAATCATTTAATGCTAAAAACCTGAACATTTCCATTCAGCACAGAGCTGAAAAATGTAAATCTGAGATTGAAGCACAGCTCAAAACTTCACATTTTTAAAATATATATGAAAAATTAGTTCATATAACATAGCAATGCATGTTTCCATTAGCCTAGAGACTTTCGAATATTCTTCACGTTAGCAAACTTGAACATATTCTTCATAGAAATTAGGAAAATAGTTAAGATAGTCTTTTGATTATATAGCTGCATCATTGTAGTGAAGTTCACTTATTTTTAACTCCATTAGGAAAAATAATTTAAACGGCTTAACTCATGGTCAAATTAAGAAAATGATATATGTATATATACATAATGATATATGTATATGTACATATATCTACAGTTCCATAGCACATATTTGATGCTTTTTTAAAAGAGGATGTGTGTTTATATGTTTGTGGGTATATACACGAAATAAACACACACATGAAAATCTGTTCAAGTATAATTTTGACTATATGTAATTTTTGTCTTAGGCACTGCTTTTAGGAACATTTATCAATTAAAGGATTCTCTGAATCTGCTATATTGGTGGACTTGTAAATTTTGGTGGTCTCTAAAAAGGGAATGTGATGCTTTCTATCTTTGATGAGCACCAGTACATCTTCCCTGGAAAAGGTCATGCCTCTTCATCAGAGAGGTGATCTGTCTCACCTTACTTAATCCTTCATATACGGTACTGATTTACTCATTTGATAATGAAATGTGAAACTTTACTCATTTGATAATGAAATGTGAAAATCTATAAGAGTATGTTCTCTGGAATTGGGATAATTAATAATGTTATATTTAATGACATGTACATGCCTGCGCACATACACATAAATGTCATTGTACCAAAAACAGAAAAAAGATGAAGAAGAAGGAGAAGGAGATGAGGAGGAGGAGAAAGAAAAATCCAGATAGTTAATATTTCCAGTCTAAAATATCCTCAGATTATTTATCAGCATTCTTTACAGTATGAATTCTCCATTCTCTCTGGGGAACCATGCACAGGAATTTACATGTAGATTTGCATTTTTAACTGTATTATGCAGGTTTTACTGGTAGTAGGTTTCAGTTAACCTTAAAGAATCCATGTATGTCTATCTAGAAGATGATTACAAAGATTTTAATCTTTGCTTCTGGCTTCAGGCTCAAGAGCTTTCCATTTTCCTCTTTACTCTTTTGCATATATATATATACCTTGTCAGAATTTCACAGGTATGTGTAATAATGGACAACAGTCACTGTCTGGGACCTCTGAACATGTCACTCCCTTTGCTGCAAAGGCCTTCGGCCTCCTTAGGGAACATAAATTAGTACAGGCCCACTGTTTTGCAATCCAAGATGAAAAAGAAAATGCATTCATTAGCCTAGAATGGATTAAAGTAAATGGGTTCAGCAACTAGTCTCCCAGACATGCTTAATTGAATATTCAAATTCCTGCAGCCTGTAAACACTTGTGTTATAGTGGAACTGTGTTTTTGTGGGGCTTCAGTAAGTCCACGCTTTTAAGATACTGCTTTTAAGTCAATCAAAGATGTGGACTTTGTTGCATACATTATTACAGATTGTGCTCTTAGTGAGCTATCTCTGAATGATTAAATTATCTCAAGACATTACATAAATTTTTACTAAAATAGAGCTTTAAAGAGAGTATCAGTCTTCAGATCTCAGGAAAGATTTTGTTTCTGCCATAGTTTTGCCATGTGTGTGTGGTTTTTTTTATTTGTTTTTTGTTTTGTTTTTTAAGATTTTATTTATTTGACAGAGAAAGAGAGAGCACAAGTAAGGGGAACAGAGGCTGAGGGAGTGGAAGAAGCAGGCTCCCCACTGAATGGGGAGTCTGATGCAGGGCCCTGGGACCATGACCTGAACCAAAGGCAGACACTTAACCAACTGAGCCATATAGGCGCCCCACTGTCTTTTGTTCTTAGTAAAGGGGGATTAAACCTTCTTGAGGCTCTTGTTCTCTGTCCATACAGGAATATTTTAGCTAATGGGTTGAAATCCTCCAAGTTCAACTGTCCTGAACCTAAGCCAGCCCCTAAAAGTCTATGAGAATACATGGGAACATTTAAAATATAGGACAATTCGAGTTGTCATGTCTCTGTTCTTCCAGTTGGTATGAAAGGCAGTCCAGAGGTTAATAATCATCTCAAACATAGAAACCCCTGGAAATAAGCTTGATGTGGGATGTTCCAGTCTTTTTAATGTCTCCTTTCAGCCGGTCCGTTCAATACCATTGGACTTGTTTACCATTTGACTGATATATTTTAGAAGTTTTAAAAGTAAAAGACCTGATTTTTCTATGTGAGTGTGAGTGATATTTTGCAATTTTTAAAAGAGGGGGCTTCTGGCACATAGCCCTGGGCAGAATCTCTCTCATTGCAACTTTGTGTTTCTGCCTATTATCTTCCTGCTTCAAAAGTAACAGTCGCTCATCAGAACTCTATTCACAGTAATTGGTGAAATCTTTTTGGAGTCCTTCAGGCTGTATAAATGTCAAATTTTGCTGTTATTGCCATTATTAATGGGGCTTTGGGTAGAGAGGGAGGAGAAAGGAATAGTTTGCCTGTATTAACATGCATTGACTACATGTTGACTGCAAAGAAGAATTGTATCTGTAGGAAGAAAGTTCAGTTTCCACGATTTAGCAAGCCACTGAGAGAGAGCAATCTGGCTAAATAGAAAGGAATGATTTGCTCTTTAACAAGCAGTTCTTCTACCTGGGAGTCAGAATCACTCTCCCCTTTATCAGTCTGGTCTTGGTTTTGTGCCTGTGGATACTGTAAGTAAAGGAATGCCATACAGATTGAAGTCTTCATAAACCCAGCAATTTTCTTATTTTATTCTCCTGTACCCATTGAATATATGTGAGGCCCAAAGAATTAAAAAAAAAAAAAAAATGGAGATACAAGAAGTGAAAGGAAAAAAAAAAGTGCTGTTTTAAATTTTTAAATTCTTTTTCTTGCAAACATACACACCAGGACAAACAAACAAACAAAACAAACCCGTGCAATTGGTTTCTTTCATTCCAGAAACCTTTCTGCTTTTCCTGGTTCCTTGGCCTCCATTCACAGGTACCAGTGCTGAGTGGACTCTGGCAGACTCTATCACAGGGACAAGATGAGTCTTGTGTCAGGAGGGAAAGGAAATACTCCTCTGTATTGATCTATTCTTCTTTAAAAGAAATAGAGGTGAAAAAAATGAAGGCCAGGTGAAAGCCATCTACGTGTGGTGACATACATTTCAGCTTTTGTGCACTTGAGGTTGAGTGTACATTATACTGAACATCACTAAATATTGTCATTTTTAAAGATTTATTGAGAGAGAGAGCAAGCATGCGTGTTCCCATGCCTGGGAGCTGGTGGTGGGCGAGGGGAGGAACAGAGGTAGAGGGAAAGGAACACTCTTGAGCAGGTGCTGTGCTCAGCACGGGGCCTGAGGCAGGCCTGATCCCAGGACCCCAAGATCATAACCTGAGCTGAAATCAAGAGTCTGTCGCTCAACCAGCTGAGCCACTCAGGCGCCCCATGAATAGCACTAATTATTTAAAGTGACTTTTACCTTATTATGATGGCCAGTGAATGATTGAGTTGTTGCTGTGCATGCCAAGTTGTGTTTCAGAAAGGAGAGAGTGAGTTTAGATGTCCGCTTGAGATGGCAGAATGTAATTTGACAGGGAGAAGGGAAATGGGCATATATTAATCATCCATATCTTGGTGAGTTGAAATAGAGACAGGCATTTTTTTTTTCTTTCTGAGTGATATTTCCATTTATTTATTTTCCCATTTGGCTAAGCACAGACTCCGTGGGTAATTCTAAAGAAACTGAGTCTCGGCAGTCTCCTTTAAGAGAGGAAGAGATGGAGGATTCTTTTTCAATGGCATATGAGTCATCTATATCTTGGCTTGGAATAGCAAGAGCCATTGTTTTAATAAAGGGACGTCTTAATCTGAGTGTTCTAAGAAACTACCGGGCAAATGAAGAATTTAGTTAACTTCTCTAAGTCTCATTTTTCTCTGTATATCAAAAGGAAATTGTAAATCAAGCTCAGAGTTTGTATTAAGAGTAAGTCATCTGGGGGCACCTCGGTGGCTCAGTGGGTTAAGCCTCTGCCTTCAGCTCAGGTCATGATCTCAGGGTCCTGGGATTTGAGTCCCGCATCGGGCTCTCTGCTTGAGCAAGAGCCTGCTTCCCCCTCTCTCTGCCTGCCTCTCTGCCTACTTGTGATCTCTGTCTGTCAAATAAATAAATAAAATCTTAAAAAAAAAGGCAAGTGATCTGGACATTATATGTTAATGAAAATTTTAAAAAAAAGTAAGTGATCTGGTATATGTGGAAGAGCCTATAGAATGTCTAGTCCTAGCAGGTACCAGATAAATATCAGCTTTTCTCTCTCACAACCTGAAATGCCATTATCTTCTCTGTAATAGCCCCTTGAAAACAAAGACCAACTCACGGTATAAGAGCAGTGACCTGATCAAGCAGTGGGGCAATAGGTGATGGCAACATTTGTATTAGTTATACTATGGGAACTTTACTAGTTCTCTGTGGCCCAGCATATGATACTGTGGGCAATTGAGCAGATAGATAGCATTAACAAGAAATAGTGAATTCAATTCAAGTTCTGACTGGGAGCAGTAGACTCTGGGTCTTCACCCATGGAGACATGTCGACATTTCTAATAACGTAATATTTTGACTGGCAGTCCCGTTTAGAAATATGTATTAGATATTTCGATTAAGAAGACTATTAGCATGATGAATGATGCCTCAAACATTCATGAATTTAGATGAGTACTAATAGAATAGTTAGAAAAACAAAACTTGGTTGGAGTGAATATTTCAATGTGGAGATTTTTAGTAGTGAAAAGATGAATCCAGAGATTTGGGATGATAGATTTTTGCAAGCTGCTTTATCTTGCTGCCTATTTTGCATATGAAACAAAGTCTGTTTGGGAAGTAATCGGGAACTTTCTACTTTAATTTTCAATTTTCATTCTTAATTTCATTAGTCTTCATTTTACTCTGTTTTTAATTTTTAATTTTATACAAAACTATGCATTTTTAACAGCTTTATTGAAATATAATGCCATAAATTCCATAAATTGGAAATGTACAGGATTATGATTTTAAATAAAATTATAGAGCTGTAAAACAATTACCAAATTCTAGTTTTAATATATATCTGTTATCCCCCCTTAAGTTTCCCTTATGCCTTTTGCATTTATTCTCCATTCCCACCCTCAACCCTGGGCAAACACCAATCTGTGCTGTTTATAAACTTGCCTTTTCTGTGCATTTAGTATAAATAGATTCATACACTATGTAGTCTTTTGCATCCAGTTTCTCTTACTTTTACTGTAATATTTTTGAAATCCATCCCTGTTGTGGTACACTCTCAGTGGTTCATTCCATTCTGTTACTAAATTGTTTTTCGTTTATGGTTATACCACATTTTGTTTATCAGTTTGGGAGGAGATAGGCTTTGGATTGTTTCTAGTTTTGGCTATTTTCAATGCTGCTGCTGTGACTTTGGGGTAGCTTTTTTTGTATGAACACATGTTTTCATTTCTTTTGGATGGATTCTTAAGAGTGGATTTACAAGTCCCACAATCCGTTTATATTTAACTCTGTAAGTGGTGGACTATTTTGTAAAGTGTCTTTACCATCTGCATTCCTTTCAGCAATGCATGAGGATTCCAGTTTCTCCATATCCTTATCAACACTTGCTATTATCTGTCTTTTTTGTTAGAAGGTATGCTGTCATATTTTCTGAGGCTTAATTCCTAGTTCTCTAATGACTAAGTATGTTGAGAATCTTTTTAAGATTTGCCTATTAGCTTTTTACATATCTTCTTTAGTAAAATGTCTATTCAAGCCCTTTGCCAATTTTAAAATTGTTCATTTTCTTATTGTTATAACTTTTTTATTCAAATTCCTTATCAGATATGTAATTATGAAAATATATATCCCACTATCTTGCTTGTCTTTTTGTTTTCTGACTGGTCTCTTTTGAATGACAAGTTTAACTCTTTTAGAAAATTAAAACCTGCTTTCTAATCTAGTGTGTAGTCTATTGATTCAGATCTGTCTTTAATAATAATAATTACCATAGATTTTTGTCATCATTCCAAACATGAAATCTCAATATGAAATAATAGAATAAAAAAGGAAAGAGTCTACAATATTAGTCTTAGAAAAGTTAATTTAAAAAATGTCTTCGTATTTTTTAGAGTTAATCCTTTGTTTTTTTTTTTTTCCTGTCATAGAACTTGAATGAGAATAAGAGGAAGGAGTTAAGTTAATTCTTAATAATGGCAATAATAATGACAATAGTGCTTAATGTTATTAAGCATCTGACAGTTAGAAAAACCAAACTGTTACATAGCTGAACTTGATTTAATCAGTAATTTAGTATAGCAAGTTAGAATATATCGAGTAAGATTTGTTGAGTACCTACTAACACACTGAGTCAAGCATTTTATACATAAGGGTGGAAAGAAAATACTTCTCCCTAAGGATAGGGAGAACAGAACAATAAGTTATAGCTCAGTGAATTAAATGCCAGGAAAGAGGTTTCATAGATGTTATGGAAATAACACAGGGAGGTCATCCTCACCTTGATTTCTTAAACAAGGTACCAAGATATAACCCAACCAGTGAAGATGGGTGAAAAAGGTGAACTAATGAGAAAAGTAATATCTGTTCTGCATTTCCTGTAAGTTAGTCATTTATAAGGTACTTTATGTAGATATTTCCATAGTCTTAAGGAAAGCAAACAACAAAATCTTGAGGCCCATGTGGCATAATTAACCTGGCTGAGTTCCGGACATGAGCACATTTGTGTATAAAGATTTGCAGACAATATGCACTAGAATATGCACAATATGCATTAGAAGGACATGGAAGTAAAGACTTGAGCCAATTATAAGGATGTTATGAATATTGTTTTAATAAAGGTGAGGAAAGTTGAAGGCCTGACTTAAGACACTAGCCAGGGGAATAGAGAGAAGGATACGGTTCTAAGAATTTTAGAATAAGCATTGGCAAAAGTTGGAGAGTTAGACTGAATTTGCAATATAAGATAAAGAGAAGAGTCAATAAAACTTCTCACGTTTCTGACTTGGACAAATTAGTGGATGGTGCTGTCATCCACTGAGCCAAAGAGTAGAATTTGGTGGACATGAATGAATGGTATCAGAGGCCAGGGACTAGAAACTAGAGCTTTTCAATAAAACACTGAAGGTCTAACTAAACCATGCAATCCTTGCATCAAAGTGTACTTCTATGAAGATGAATAGATTGAGCCCTGCCAAAATAACTCTACAGACACAGTGCATCATATCTATCAGTCAATGAGATCCAGGTATCCTCATGAGTTGGAAGGATCTAAAAAATCATTCTCAGCTTTCCTTATATTGAAGAACCAGTCATTGGAGAATCATGGTCTCAGAAAGTCTTTTCTCCTCCCCTCTTCTTTCATTAGTGCAAAAAAGAGTAATTGAGGAGAGGGATATTTCAGATAGCTGCCACCTGGATTTCCCTTCAGTTAGACAAATTTTGTGTCAGTTTTCAGCCTAATACAGACACACTGGCAGGCAAGTTTTCTGAATGAGGCAGAAACTTGATCAGGTTGGCTGTTCTAGCTCTTGATCATCATTTATTATACCACTACAATTTATTTTAGAACAGAGACAGCTGTCATTATCCTAGTCTTGGATTAAGCTAACTGTTGAAGACAAGGCTCAGAAGGAAAAAAAAGAAACAGTAGTCTATCAGGTTCTGCATTTTTGTCCACCCAGTATTCCCTGCCTTTTTAAAATAGATGTTATCAAGAAGGAACCACGAGTATTCCACCTACTTGTGGAGAAACATTTAAAGATCTTCACAACCACCTCTGGATATAATGTATTTTGCAGGAATTTTGCTGATGAAAAAATGTCAGATTGCCCTATGGAAACTAGTTCCAATGGACTTCATAGCTAAATCACTTCAAAATTATGTCCTAACCCCAGAAATCTCCCAGGTTTTGACAATTAAATGGTCTTCTAGAACTTAACAATGAAAATTTCACATCACTAGATAATTGTCCATAAACCCTTTTCTATCCATGAGTCTGATGCTAACAAAGACGACTCTACATATGAATGTGGCTGAAAAACAGTAACAATTTTATTAGCATATGCATTATAAATGAATCAGGATGTGGATCAAGTGGCTTCCATTTTGAACTCTGGACTTGCATGCAACTAACACACCCTTCTCAGATGGAAAAAAAAGGCAAAAACTTCAGAGTATTGTGTATACAGCCTCCTGATATCCATTGCGGCTCTGTGACAAGAGAGGACATCTGGTTTTGGTTTTCACATTTGCTCTGGGGTAACTTCTGCTGTGTTTGCTGCTCTCTGATTTCAACGAAAAGCTGGGAGTGAAATCCAGGCAATCTGTTGGCACACAGATGCAGAGTGATTGTAATATTCTTGCTTTTACATTCTGGTTTATCCTGGTTGCCTCTAGTGGCCCAGAGATAAAGATCTGCCATTTTCATCCCCCAAAGAAGCAGATGATAGTCAATATGTGTAAAACTTTTAAAGTGACAGCAAGCCTCAACTTTGATCTCTTTGAGCTTTACTTCCTGCTTCACCAGATGGGCCCAAGTCTCTCATCTAGTCCAAGTGGGCTACTCCTTTCTCTTTGTAACAGGAGGTCAAAAAAGGTCCTCTTAGATTTTTATTTTCACTGCTACACACTTTATGAAAATGCATTACGTAGTTTTGACTACTTGTGTAGAAAGCAGCTCTATTCTAATAAGGAAGATATTTAGTTATTAGTTTTACTGCTAGGAAGTAAAAATGTAGGTCATTTCTCTATTAGAACATACATAATCAAATAGCACTGATAAAAGTGTTGCCTTTATAATAAGCTCTTTTTCTTGATGTTTATCTGGCAACCAGTTGGACCAGAGTTAAAGAGGAAGGTGCAGGTCAACCCGTGCACTGAGCTGATGGCATTCCCACAGAAATTGACAGAACAGTAGCAACAGGAGTCAATTCTAATGAGATTGCCATTGCTTGACATGGACTATAAATGATCAGTTCTGGGAAGAGAGGCAAAAAGGAAGCTACAGAGAATTATGGGTGACAGAATATGCCTCCTTACACCCCAAGGAGAGCCATCAGGGCTCTTCTACATCACTGACCCCAAGAGATCATCAGAATTAAGCATATATCAAGAATTATTAGGGAAATCGAGTCAGAGAGAAGGGCATGCAGTGTAATATAAGACAAAAGGAGTTGTGCTATGGATTCCAAAGTACAGTGGGTGACCTGGGCAGTGAGATCACATCCGGACATGGTATCCTAACCATACAAGTTGACCAATCTTTATATGGGATGATGAACTTTGGGATCTTGAGAAAATGCTTTGAGAAATTTTATGGCATTTTTAAGTTCAAATGATATATTTCAAGAGGTCTGCATGAAGAAATGCAGTGTGTGTGTGAGGAGGATATAATATGATGTGCTGTATTAAATATATATTATATACAATGCATACGTCCTTGCTGCCTTTCCAGAATTTATGGGTGGCTTCTACACTTTGTGTTTTCTTTCTTGTTTCATTTCCTTCTCTTTTTTTTTTAACCCAAACTTTCTGCGGAGCATAAGTTCCCCATATGTGTTGCAAACAAATAGGTAATTGAAAACTTCTCTTGCTCTTTGGTACCTTAATCTTTGAATATCCTAGTTTTGGCTATTGTAGTTTCCTATTATACACAGAAAATTAAATTGTGTGCTGGGATATTTGCCAATGGAGTCTTATTCTTCCTATAGAGTACTTATCAGCTATACATTTTTGTGACTTAGATCATAGAATAAAGATATTTTTTTTCCCCATCTGGATGCTCTGGAACCAACTTTTTTTAATGTTAAATTACTTGATATGGTTTTTTATTATGTTAGTCACCATACAGTGCATCATTAGTTTTTGATGTAGTATTCTATTATTCATTGTTTGCATATAACACCCAGTGCTCCATGCAGTCCATGCCCTCTCTAATACCCATCACTGGGCAAACCTATCCCCCACCCACCTCCCTGCGAAAATCCCCAGTTTTTTTAAAGCACTAAAAATCTCACAACACTTTAAACTAAAGAACCAAATGCAATAGTTATATTGAAGATGGAGTTTCTTTGCTGAAGTCTCATTCATAAGATATTATAATAATTATTTTACTATGATTACTAATTTTTCAGCTGCTACTTATTAAGCACTCAACTATTAGTATTTTCAAAAAACATATGTAACTATTTCCATTCTATAAATGAAGACTTTTAATAAGAGAATTTAAGTCCTAACTCACATAACTAGTAAAGTTTGTGAATCCTGAACAGAAATCTGTTTGTATGTGATTTAAAACCCACACATTCTCCCCTACATTTTATTGCTACAAATTAGAATTAATAATGGAAGTGAGCATCTTTTCCACTACATTTGACAGTTATTGAATTTAATAACCTTTGGGAAGTCATAACATAAGCTAACAAAAAATACAAACAATTATGTATTAAACCAGCCAATACTTAAAATGCAATAGTAAGAGAAAGGATGATAAGAAAATAAGAGAGGAAAGGTATATGGAGATTGGAATTAAATGAGTTCTCATTAATAATTATTGTTGCATTCTGTAATGCAACATATTTCTATAATAATTCTGTAATAATGCAGTGTAAAAGCCAGCTTTTACACTGGCTTCTGTATATTTGATCTCCTTGGTATCCTAGCAAAGTGATCATTGTCCTCCCAATCTTACACGCAAGGACATGGAACCCAAGGGTGAAACCCAGTATGGCCATTGATATATTATTATTGTTATTATTCTCAAGACTTTATTTATTTCCTCATCAGAGAGAGCACAAGCAGGGGGAGTGGCAGGCAGAGGGAGAAGCAGTCTCCTTGCTGAGTAAGGAACCCGATGGGGGACTCCGTCCTAGAATCCTGGGATCATGAGCTGAGCCAAAGGCAGCCACTTAACCAACTGAGCTGCCCAGGCATCCCATCATTGATATATTAATTCAAAACATATTTGATAGCTCCCATATGATAATGCACTGTACTAGGCTCCGAGGAAATGTCTCTCTCTAGGATAATCAAGGTTCCTGTCCTCAAGAAACTTACATTCATGTAAAAGAGGACAGTTCAACAGTTTTTGAATATAAGAGCATGACCACTTGAAAAATAAAGATATGTGTAAGGATATAGGGAAATCATTTAGGCAGCTCTGTTAGCAATCCAAACAAACCATGATGGTGACTTTGGACGGGTGACTTAGGGTTGCAGTGGAATTGAAGAGAGTTGGGTGGTATATTTTTGGAAACATAACAAAAAGACATGTTGATTGGTAGGGGTTGGGGATGAGGGAAGTGGGATAATGAAGAATTAATTGTAAGTGTTTGGTGTAAGACACCAAATAAGTATTGGCGCCATTTACTGAGACAAAGAAGGCAAGGGAAACAGCAGATTGCAGAAATGAAAAGTAAGAATTCTATTGGGATGTACTTATTTTGAAATGCTTATTAGATATCCAATGGAAAATGCTATGTTTAATAAATGAGTCTAAACTCACTAGAGAGATCAGGGCTGGGGATAGAAATTTGGGAGTCGCATTAGCATATAGATATTATTTAAAACCATGGGACAGAAAGAGATCATCTTGGGAGAGAGTGGGATAATGAACTGATGAAGACCCGGCACCAACACTGGATTGCTCCCACATTCATAGCTCAAAGAGAGAAGGAGCGAACAAAGGAGACAGAGAGTGCTTTTGAAAAAGATGGGAAATCCATACTGACAGAGCTGAGAGAAGAAAGTATTTCTACAAGGAGAGTATTTACCTATGTGAATTGCTGCAAAAAGGTCCAAGAAGATGAGGCAGATAAGTGAATATTGGATTGGCCCACACCAAGGTCACTGGCAACCTGGACAACTGTGATTATAGTGGACAAGTTGAAATGAAAATCAGTGCTGAATCTGGTAGGGAATAAAGAGGAGGTGAGAAAATACAAGTGATGAATAGGGACAAAATTTTCAGAGAGGTTTGCTGTCAAGGGAAATACACAGATGGAACAGTAGCTAGAAAGGATATGGGTTGAAGGACGAATTGTTTCAATCTTTGTCATAAGCAGTCTTATGACTTCAAACCATTACTTGTGTTTTAATCTCTTACAATCCTGAAGGTCATAAAAGTTTGAAAAAAAAAAAAAAAGGAAGGAAAATTGTGGCTTTCCTATGTTAGGGAGAATATATTCCTATGTTAGTTGGGAACGTATCTCAACAAATTGCAGAATGGCCACCATTTACTGGTGTCATGCATTTTGTAAGATGACATGTCAGAACCTAGGGATAGGGAGGTAAATACATTAATTTATTCAAAATGTAAAGTTTAATGAGCACCTACTATATATCAGTTACTATCCTAGGTGCTGGAGTTTAAATAGTGAAATAAACAAGCAGAAAATGCTCCTTTCTTCATGGTGCTATCATTTTCATGGGGGAGAGGGACACATACAGTAAATTAATAACTGAATAAAATAGTTTATAGCAAAGGGCGTTATGAAGAAAAATACAGCAAGTAAGGCATGTAAGTAGAACTGGAGGGTGGGGAGATATAATAAAAGTCTTAAAAGGTATAGACAAGAAAGCCACAGTACGGAAATGACATCTGGACAAAAACGTGAATGACAAACAGTACAGAGAAATATAGATAATTGTGTGAAAATTGGATCCGTCTGTAGAATCTGTGAGTCCAACACCCTGAAGGAGGATCTTCCCAGACGAAGTTTAGAAAGGATTTCAAGGAGGAGAGACAGAGAAACTATACCAGATCCTCTAGTAGGTGAGCTCTGTGGAACACAGTCATTTTGTATTTTGACAAGAACAGTTCAGCAGAATGATAGAGAAGGAAGCCTGGTTGGAGTCAGTACAAGAGAGAAAGGGAAGGAATTAATTAGAGATGGGGGATATAGAAATTCTTTCAAGCAGTTTTGATAGAAAGCAAAGCAGAGAAATAGGATGGTGGCTGGAGAGCCATGGGATCCAGAGAGGGATTTTTTAAAAGATAGAACTATAATGGTATATTGGAACACTGAGGGGAATTCTCCAGCAGAGAGAAAATTGCTGAAGCAGTGTCACCTAAGAGTGAGAGGGAATGGGTAGTGAAAGGTTTGGCAGTGGATGCAGACCCATGGACAGAGCCACCAGAAGAAAGGTAGAGTATATGGGCTCAGATGCCTTTGTGTCTTCATGTGACCTTGGGAAAAGTTCTTTCTGATTAATGCCTCCCCCCACCCCAACCTTAGTGAAAGAGGAAGCAAGTTATAGACTGAGATTTTAGAGGTTTGCTGAGCTGGGAGAAGGCACGAAACAGTCTCTAAATTGTGAAAGGGCTAGAAAATAGGATTGCCAGGAAGCACCAGTGCCCCTGGCAGGCGGTGGGTGGGTGGGGGAGGGGCATTGGTGGCCGGTGCATTTTAATGAGACTAGTCAGGATGGTCCCAAGAATTTTCCAACTCTGCTCAGTTGCGCAGGGGAAAGTGCAGGGAGGTCAGAGAATATCCCTTTCTTTATAACAGCTCAGAGAAGAAGAAAAGAAAGCATAAACAGTACAACAAAAATTAGAGAATGTGTGCTCATTGCTACAATCAAATTACAGCAGATGCAGTGGGAGTTCAGGATTGAGAGCAAGAACTCCTGCTGATTTGGGTCATGGATAAGGGAAGATTATACAAAGAAAGATACTTAAGACAGTAATAAGTAGGTAGGGATGGGGAACACATTCCTTCTGTTTTTTCATTTTAAAATTAATTTGTTTGTTTTAGGGAGAGCAGAGGGGAAAGGCAGAGGGAGAAGAAAAGAGTCCCAAGCTTACTCTGCTCTAAGCGAGGATCCCTATGCAGGGCTCAGTCTTAGAACCTTGAGATTGACCTGAGCTGAAACCAAACCAGTTGCTTAACTGACTGAGCCACAGAGGCACCCCAGGGAACACCTATGTCTGAAGGTGCTGATAGAGTCTCCATCTCATAATTTTTACTATAATTTGTATTAAAATCAAGATAGACCAGGAATCTGCAGTTGCCTGAATCATGACATATAAACACATTATATAATAATCTTATAATGTAAAATATTATGATATAGTGTAACATACAACATGCTATACAATATAGCTTATAGTTTTATTACTTTTATTACTCTCATTTAATAGACCATGACTTAGTGAGCACTGTGTTGAGTTTTCATTAATTACAGCCTCTTATTCTCACCAGTTGGCACAACAGCTGCTATTCTTCCCATTTTATAAGAAAACTAACACACTTGTTATTAAGTTACTTTACCATGAACTTAGAACTAGTTATTCACAGAAATGGGATTTAGACCCAGATGTGCCTGATGCTTGTGTTCCTCCAGATCATCAAAACCAGTGCCAGTCATGGTGTTGGAGGCTGCTTGCACTCAGACGGAGTCAGGAGCAAAGGTTGTTATTGGTACCCTTAAATGTTGTATCCAGCAATATGATAATTTCTAAATTACAGCTCTCCCTAAGGTCCTATACAAACAGGATATCATTTTGTGTTTCTTGCCCTATTCTGCTTCTTAAAGTTGAGACTGGGATATTAAATCACTGTGAACTTGTGATTCTGTGTCTGAAAAGCAGATTCAAAAGTAGCCGTAAAACTTGGGTCAGAGACCTGCAGTGCTTACTGGTTCAAGAGTATTTATGACTTCAGAAGACAGATCTGTTTGCTCTTCAGAAGAGATTTTAATTGTGTTACAGAAAGGGATGGCACAGTCTTCAAGGCTTCTGTTCTGTCAGAGAGAGCTAAGGAGTACACAACTTATTTGTTCCTTACACAATAAGGTCAATGATAGAGCTCTCTCTTAGAGTCAATCCCATCAATACTGAGAGGGTTCTGAGAAGATGAAATAAACAAATGGCAGGCTTGAAGTTTATTTTGTCCTTCTGTCTTAAAAGACTTGAAGTTTATTTTGTCCTTCTGTCTTAAAAGATAGACTTATTATCACAGGGTTTGGGATGATGATAAAAACCAGGAGGTGAGAGGCATCCCTTGTAACTTGTCAGGGGACAAGTAGCATTGATTGGCCTGTTACTGTGTGAAAATGAAATGTCCCCTTGTCTTCCAGACCTCTGGAAATGTATCTATGACCATCTGTGAAATGGATTCCTGTGACAACTCATCCCTATATTGGAGAAAGCTGTGTGGGGGGTGGGAAGTGGTTATTGAACAATGTTAAGGGAGGTTCCCAGAAAGTTCACTGGGCATTTTTAGAATTTTTATTAACATATAATGTATAATTTTCCCCAGGGGTTCAGGTCTGTGAATCATTAGGCATACACATTTCACAGCATTCACCATAACACATACCCTCCCCAATATCCATAAACCAACCACTCTATCCCTATCCCCCCACCCCCCAGCAACCCCCAGTTTGTTTTGTGAGATTAAGAGTCTCTTATGGTTTGTCTCCCTCCCAATCCCATCTTATTTCATTTTTTCTTCCCTACCCCCTACAACCCCCTACCATGCCTCTCAAATTCCTCATATCAGAGAGAGCATATGATAATTATCTTTCTCTGATTGACCTATATTGCTCAGCATAATACACTCTAGTTCCATCCATTTCATTGCAAATGGCAAGATTTCATTTCTTTTCATGGCTTTATCATATTCCAT